>NW_013657666.1:508241-521441 GCF_000142905.1 Thecamonas trahens ATCC 50062 | reverse complement strand
GGGGGGGGGGGGTAGGGAAAGAGGGCCCGCAATCTTCTCTCTATAAGGAGAGAGCAGAGCCCGCTCAATATGGGGTGGGGTTTCATGAAAGCAACGCCGCCCACCACTCGACACTGAGGAGGGGAGGAGGGTGAGGTGGCAGGGATCGGGTCAGGACCACGGGGTGACTGCGTGGCGGGTGGAGGAGACCTGAGCAAAGTCATGGCCACACCACCACATGGCCCTCGGCTGAGTTTACCATCACAGTCGCTTTAATCTTCTCTATCGCTTCCAAAGCCAGCCATCTCATCAACTATCAATATTCTGACCTCCTCGCGTACCTCATCCGCCCCCCCCCCTCCCTCCCCTGGTCGCCTCTATCACAACCGATCCCATCTCCCCCCTTCACCCCATTCAACACGATGGCAAAGACCAACACCAACCCGATACCTATCGCATCTCAGGCAATACCCCCCAACCAACCAACCAGCCAACCAGCCACCGAACCCGTTCGACTCCGCCCACCGACCGACTCCACCCACAGCCCAAACCCACCCGCTCACCGACTCCGCCCACCGACCGACTCCGCCCACCGACTGACTCCGCCCACTGACCCCGCCTTCCACCCACCCACCCACCCACCACCACCACCACCACACACACCACCACCACACACACCACCACACACACACACACACCCCTCACACACACACACACACGCACACATCCCTCCCACCCACTCATGGAGTTTACCTTCTATTACGTGGTCATTGCCCTCTGCATCTGCAATGGCTTGTTGTTCCTCGGCGGACTCTCTTGGCTCTACTTTGCCTTTGTCCGTGGAAGGAGGTGGAGTACCATCAAGTCGTACTTGCTCACCATTGTCTTTGCATCTTTGACTCGGACCTTTATGTTGTCTTTTGGTGCCACTGGTTATGATGATGATCATCCTGCTGGTCATGGTCTTGGAAATCCTGGTCTCATCGTCGTCACCGCTCTACTCGCCGCTGCATCGGCTGCTGCTCTCGTCATGCTTGTGGCTCAATGGGCTGCTGTGTTTCAAGCTGCTGCTGCTACTCCGGTGGCTCTACTCTCTCGTTCCGCTTCGAGCATGATCGCTGTTCTGGGCGTCATTCTTGTCGCTACCTTGCATATCATCTTGGTCTTTGTGGTCATGCCCGCCGGCTCTCTTGCTGCTGCAAGGTCCAGGCTAGAGACCGCAACAGTAGTGGTCAACTCGATCTTGCTCCTCGCCCTACTGGTTGCCAACTCTGGCATCGGCTACGTCCTCTATCTCTACGGCGATCGGCTGCATGCCGACGATGAAGGCCTCCTCGCCCAGCACTACACCCGCATGGTCTTTATCATCTCGTTCTTCTTCGCCATGGGTCTGGCCTTTGACATGGTCCCCTCGAACATGTGGGTGACCGATCCGGTCTCGGTCGGCATCTACTACATGGCTGCTACCCTCGTCACTTTTCTGCAGCTTGCCGTTGTCCGCGCCCTCCCGCAGGCCCGGGTCTCGGACGCCATGTTCTCCATCGTCGCCACCTCGGACGACATCCTTGCCCTGTAGCTTCCTCGTCGGTCGCTACACAGCAAGAATCGCCGCCGCGCTCTGGCTCACCGGCTCGCTGCCCGACTCGCGGCGCGGTGTGTCGATGAGTTCAACCACCAGGTTGCCTGCGTCGCCCACCGTCACCTGCGCCGCCACCCCACGGGTAAGGAGGCCTGCGCTCGAGGCGTCGGCGAGCGTGTTGCCGACCTCGCGCTCGATGATGTGCTTGACCGACCGCACCCCGTACTTGGGATTGTACTGCGCCATCACCGCATCTACCACCGCAGCGTCAAACGTGAGGTCCAGCCCGTGCCGGCTTGCGGCGAGGTGGACCCACTTGGCGAGGAAGAGGTTGATGACCGATGCCAGGTCCTGCGGCGTAAACGGCTCAAACGGCAGAATGTCGTCGATGCGTCCCAGAAACTCGTCGCGCTTAAAGTGCGCCTTGAGAATCGGCTCGAGTGCCCTGTTGTACGTCGCGAGGCTCGGCGAGCCGTCGGCCATGCCCGTGATGACGTCGGCGCCGAGGTTGGACGTCATGATGAAGATCGCGTCCGACGCGTACACCGTCCCGCCCTTTGACGGCGTGAACCGGCCCTCGTCAAAGACAGAGAGCATGACGGTCAGAACGTCTGGGTGCGCCTTCTCCACCTCGTCGAGGAGCACCACTGTCGCCGGATTCGCCCGCAACTCCTCTGCAAAATACGTGCCTTCCGAGCTGCCGACATAACCCGACGGTGCGCCAAGCAGCTTGGCAACCGAGTGCCGCTCCTGATACTCGCCCATGTCGACCCGCAGTACCGCCGAGGCGTCGCCGAGACAAGCCTCGGCAATCGCCTTGGCTAGCTCGGTCTTGCCCACCCCCGACGGGCCCACAAACAGAAACACCATAGGCGATTCGCCCATCCGCCAGCCCTCGTAGTACCGCATGATGCCGCGAGCCACCCCGTCAACCGCTGTGTCCTGGCCCACCACCCGCCGATGCAACACGTTTGCCAGCGTCTCGCCACCCAAATACTCGAGCAGCTCGTCGCGGCTCCGCCGCCGGGATACGCCGCTGCACGCTGCCGGCCCCGCCGACGACGACGCGCCCGTCGCACCACTGCCGCCAGCATCTCCGCTGCTCTCTCCGCCACCTGCGACCGCCACACCTGCTCTGCCCTCGTCATCCAGATGTGTCTTCAGCTGCTCCGCACGCTCCAGGTACTCGATGACCTTGCCACGGACAGCATCCCGCATCGACGGCGACTTTTCGTACTTGAGATAGGTGGTAAAGTACTCGAGCGCCCGCGTGTACAACGAATACGCCTCCTACATTCACCTCCATCCAACTTTCACTCGTGAGTTTGCCTCGCACACATCTGGATCACAATTGACCGCACTTGTAGCCATCTAGAGCATGGTTATCTCTCTCGCCGCGACGAAAGCAACCAAGAAAAAACGCTGCGTGTATGGAGGCCAATCAAAACTCGCATGTGCGGAAGTATGGATAGTGACGAGAGAATGGAATAGCGCGTCGAACAACTTGCTGAGACATGACCAGAGCATGCCGCTGACTCGGCTAACCAGATGCGAAGAGCCACCTACCGCATAGCGCTCGGCATGATCCATCTCTACTGCCCGCTTCACAATGGCTATGCCCTGTTCACGAAAGTTGGCACTCATGGCGTCGAGAACGGCACAAAGTGAGGTGGCCGTCGAGTTTGCGCGAGCGGCAGCAAAGGCCGCGCGCCGGCACTGACTCGGACAGAGGCCGAAGCTCGGCATATCGCCATGTTCCTGCTCACGGTCAACACACGCTGCTTGCGATGATGGCTCTGGTCATCCACAGTAATCTGCACGGGTATGCATCATTTATGTCGCAGTCCGAGCCTCCAGACAGTGGCATTTGGGCCAGTCACAGCAGGGAAAGAGCCACGGCCGAGCAATGGTCTCGAGCTGGTTCGGGACGTTGCTTACTGTAGCCTGGTGTGTGTGGACGGCATCAGCAGCAGAAGCAAGGACTGCGGCAACTGCAACGTCGCTTGGGGCGAGCGGTGCGCTCTCGGATGGATCGGCAGCAAGGTCAAAAACAAGCGGCGGATCGTGGACCGTTCCGTGGCAACCACACACAAAGGTCGATGCGCACGCCTGGGTCCCTGCGTCGGGCACCGGCGACTCGTAGACGACCTTATGGCGCCGGCCGAGCCGGACAGCGGCAAGCTGGTCGCCGCAATAGTGGAAGAGAGGACGGTCGGGGCTTGTGGTAGCCGCATCGACGAGCGAGACGCCGTCAAGCTGGCTCCGACCAATCCGAGCTGCCAGTCCGCGGCCGACTCCGTGCACCGCATCAAGAACCGTCGGTACAATGTCGAGGTGTGACGCTGGGTGCGTCGACACCGTGCCTCCTTCGATGTGGTGCGGCCAGGAAATGATGCCAGGCACCCGGAAACCACCGTCCCAGACTTGGCCCTTGCCGCCACGCAGCTGGCGTCCGTCCTGGGCGCGGCCGTGTGCAGTGGCGCGCTCGAGATGGGGCCCGTTGTCCGAGGTAAAGATCACAAGTGTGTTGTCGAAGACGCCTGCGGCGTCGAGCGCATCCACCACTGCCGCTACTGCCCCGTCCACCGACGCCAGGTCAGCCTCGGGCAGCGCAAAGTAGAGGAAAAAAGGTTGCGGCGACGCCGCAGCGCCGCCGATAAACTGCGTCGCCTCCTGCACAAGCCTCGACGTGAGGTTCGCCAGCACCACAGGCTGCTCCACAAGCTCGTTGTCGCGGAACAGGACACATGCTGCAGGATTGAGAACCGAAAACGAGACCGCGTACAAGTACACCCCACCCATCGCCGCCGCTACGTACATGAGCCCAAACTTGAAGCCGACGCTTCCGATGGCGCCAAGCGTGTAGGCCGCACCGAGGAGGCAGACCAGCGAGATCCACACATGATAGGTAAGAAAGAGGATATAGACCGCATCGCGCGGCGCATCACGCCCCAGCCCGTCACCGGCACACGTCAGCGCGTGCGAGACCGGCATGCCGTAGTACGACTCAAAGCCGTGCGCCAGTGGAAGATGCGCCCCGTTCGGCGACCAAGCCGACGCGTCCGACATCCCCAGATGCCACGTCCCCACCGCCGCTGTGGCGTATCCAAGCGCAAGCAGCTCATCTGCAAGCGTCACCGTGCCGTGTGGGAGGCCTCCCACTTGACCAGGCGAGTAGAACGTGCGGAAGGTGTCCGCTGACGACGCCATGCCCAGCCGCACCGGGTAGCTACCAGTGAGCAGTCCGGCCCGTGCCGGCGTAGCCAGCGCTCCTGCCGCCACCATGTGCTCCAGCACCCGTCCCCGCCGCGCGAGCTTGTCGATACCTCCAACTTGGCCATGACCTTCCGATTCACCGCCATCATGCCCATCATCACGAACATGATCACGACGAGGATCATTGACATGACGACCATCATCATCATCATGGATGCCGTCATCATCATCATTACCCTCATCAGTACCCTGGCCGTGGACCACCTTCCCATCATCTCCACCTTGTGAGAAGAGCACAGAGCGGGTCGCCCTGACGTCTTCCATGCCCATGTCTGCCGCCACGAGGACGACCACGTTGGGCGCCGGCTCACCACCGCCGCCGAGGTGACCAGCACCATAGACAGCTGTAACACAGAATAGAAGAAGTGAAAGCGCTAGAAAAAGCCATGCACTCCGAGAGCACATCACTATCCTGCTCATACTGTAATGAGAGTGGTGTATCTCTCGTGCTCCCCTCGCCCCACCTCTCTAAAGTCCTCCCTATCTTCTGCTCGCATACTCGCGACGGCGTGGCACTCGGCGACCGACACGATCCGACACCACACGATTGGATTCGGCGCCCCGTCCAACTCGACTCGAGACCATCCGATCACCACACCAGTGTGTGGTGTGGTGTGGGGGGAGGGGGGGGGGGTTGCTCTGGCAGCTCACAGTCACAATGCTCAATCATTGGAAGCCTCACGTACTTGATCATGGCTGCGAGATTTGTGCTGTTGCACGCATCGCGTGGCGCGCTTCACGAGCAACGCCGGCCGGCACTACTGTGTCTTTCGGCCACGAGCCTCCATCCGCGCTTTGATGGCGGCAACGCGCTCGGTGACCGGCGGATGGGTGTAGTGGTAGGCCGAGTAGAGTGGGTGCGGATCAGACATGGACTTGTTCTCGCGATGGAGGGCCTGCAGCGGCGGAACCAGGTCGAGCCCGAGGTCCACCGCATAGGCATCGGCATCGTACTCAAACTTGCGCGAGAGCATGTGCATGCCAAGCGAGACTGCGGCATCGACAGGGACCGCAAGGAACGAGAAGACGACGAGCCGGATGAGGTGCGGTGGGAGATCGCCGGCGCTGCCGTCAGCGCCAAAGCCAAAGCCAAAGCCAAAGGCCTCAACAAGGCCAGGCCAGGCCATCGCCTGTGAAAAGGCATAGAGGAAGCCCAGAGCATAGGCCTGGACGATGATGAGGTTCCACCACGTGTGGCCGAGCACGTAGTGGCCCATCTCGTGACCGAGGATGGCGACAACGCCGTCCTGGTCGACCTGGTCGAGGAGAGTGTCAAAGAGCACGATGCGCTTAGCCGAGCACATGCCGTACATGTACGCGTTCGAGTGGTTGCTCATTCGCGAGCCGTCCATGACCATTACCTCGCCGAGCGGAAAGCCGGCCTTGTTGGCCACCGTGGTGATGCGGGCAAGTAGGGCGTCCGACGCCGGTGTAAAGGTGTTGAAGCACGGCGCAATGAGCCGCGGGTGGGCAAAGAGAAGGACGACCGAGGCGCTGACAAGCACAGCCCATGCGTAGAGGTACGCACTGCCAGACGTGCTGCCCCATGCAAGCGCAGCGTCCAGCGCGAGCGCCAGCGGGAGCCCGATGACACCAGCCACCACCGCAGACTTGGCCGTATCGCCCAGCCAGAGCCAGATCGATCCGGTGAAGAACCCGAATCGCTTCTCGATGACAAAGGTCGACCAGGCAGCACTGGGTAAGCTGGTGACCAGCACCACTGCGCCGAGCAGGGCCACATACACCATCAGGGTGAGCCGAGGCGAATCGCCGACAACCTCCATCTCCGATACCATCGCCCAGACGCTCGCCAGCACATCAAAGGCAATGGCCATGGCCGTTGCACCTGTCTCCACGCTCCGCGCTACCAGCGAGAGCTTCAGCTTGGCGGTGTTGTAGGCAACGGCCTCTGCCTCCAGCTCATCACCATCACCTCCACATGATCTCGAAGACAGCCGATGCAGCTGCAACAGGTCGAGCAACGTCTCCCAAGCCCATTGTGCCGCAAGAAAGCACAGCGCGAGTTGTTTGATGTCAACAGAAGCGCTAAATGTCATGATGGTCATGATGGTCATGGCCAGCACTGACGATATGTGTGTGAGGCAAGTGCCGCCGTCGACGGGCGAAAAGGGGGAAGAGGAACGCAGGGCATACTGCGGCCTTTTGGCCAGCCTCTGGAAAAAGGTCGTAAGATAGGATCGAGCGAGCGAGCCATGGGCAGGGGGGACAAGGACAAGACGGTACACTTGACGCCCTTGAGGACCGCAGACTCTGAGCGAGTTGCGTAGCGTAGAGGACAAGTGTTGCAGTTGTTGTATGTCCAAGCTTCAGCCTACCTCTGTGAGTGACTTCTTCTCGCCGACACCGGTGGGTAGCGGCAGTGGCAAGCGGCGTGTGGCAAAGTCGGGCGCTGTCGCCGACTCGCCTGTTGCCACCAAGCGGAGCAAGGGGCTCAGCTACGCGAGCTCTGACGAGCCAAGCACTACTACTTGCACAACTGTCACTACTCCAAAGAGTACTACATCCACCATGTCTACTTCTATGCCTTCTTCCAAGCGCATACGTTCTCTCAACACCGAACTCGATGCCCAAGCCGAGCGTGCTAAGATTCTACTCACGACGGCCGACTCGTCGTCCATCGTCAATGACAACGTTAATAATGCCGATGATGTTGATGCTGATGATGGGGTGGCATCAATTAATGCTGCCGCTGCGTCCAACAATGACCACGATTCGACTCTTGCTGCTCTTCATCCAACCTCGGCCTTTGCTGCCTCGGCTGCCTCGACTGTTGCGCCCATGGACGTTGTTTCGGCGACCGCCGCTACGCTGCCTGCTGGCGGGGCATCGTCGCTAGCGGGTGGCCTGGCTGACGTCGAGGTGCCGGCCGAGCTTGCGGCGGCCAAGTTTGCGCCACTGGACATCGCCAAGTGGTCGCCGTCCAAGGTTCGGGCATGGCGGGCGCGGTACACCATGCCGTCGGGCTACTACCATCGCCTGACAGATCTTGCTGTCCCGCCGGCCACCGGCGAGTGGGATGACGAGGAGGAACTCGAGCTCAAGGAGTGCATCGCCGACTACCTGGCCCGAGGCCTGTGCATCGGCGAGGACTGGGGGCTTCTCTCCAAGGCCATCCCGGCCCGGACCGGTGCCTCGTGCGCCGCCCACTTCCGCAAGCTCCTCATCGAGGGCGACCTGGCTCCGCCGCCTGGCTGGACGCTCAAGGAGCGCAACGGCCGCCTCCCCAAGCCCGTCTTCAACAAGGCCGGGTGCAGCTTTAACCCGCTGCCGCCTGCCGCCAACACCCTCTCGCCGGCGTGGACCTCGCCGGTCTATGCCCAGTGGGCCGCCCTCATCGACGCTTGGGTTGACACTCTGCATCCAGTCGATGCTGCACCAGCGCGTCCGCCGGCACCTGTCTCAGCCCCCAAGAAGCGCAAGCACTCGACGTCTGGCGAGGCCATTGACCTCACCGTCGACAACGTCGCGATATGTCCGGCCAAGAAGACTAAGGCGCTCGACGGCACACCGCAAGCCAAGTCGTCCAAGTCGTCCAAGTCGTCCAAGTCCAAGGCGAGCACCGAAGAGCGTGCTGCCGCCCAGGCTGCCAAGAACAAGGCCCGCGAGGAGGCCCGCGCCGCAAAGGCCGCCGCAAAGGCCGCCGCAAAGGCCGCGAAGGACAAGGCCCGCGAGGAAGCTCGCGCCGCAAAGGCCGCCGCAAAGGCCGCTGCAAAGGCTGCCAAGGACAAGGCCCGTGCCGCCGAGGCCGCCGCAAAGGCCGCCGCAAAGGCGCGTGCCGAGGCCGAGCGCAAGGCCATCGCCGCCGTCCGTGACGCCAACAAGGAGGCGGCCAAGAAGTGCCGCGCGGCGGCGCGCAAGGCAGCTAAACTGGCGGCGGCCAAGGCCAAGGCCAAGTCGTCGCCGGTCAAGGCGGCGCGGCCGCCGCCGAACGTGGCACCCATCACCTCGTTCTTCAGTATGAGCCCGGCCGCCAAGCCGGCCGCCGCCGAGCCGGCCAAGGCAAAGTCGTCGGCACCGCGCTCGTTTGTGGCCGCACACGGCCCGTGGTGCGCCCCGCGCGGCGCCCGCGTCGGTAGCTATGGACCCAAGCTTTCAGCCGAGCTCCGTGCCCGGATGAAGTGCAGCGTCGAGGCTGCGCTGGCGGCGGCGGGAGCTGGCTCTACCTCGCTCCCGGCGCCGACGCTGGAGGGCGCGTTTGAGGCACGCCCGAAGCAGATGGCGGTCCGCAAGGGTTGGGAGGCTGACGGCCGCCGTCTCAAGGTCATCGGCTTCTCAACCTCGCCGCGGCCACCGTACTTTGGCTCGTTCTCCAAGCCGCCCACACCGGCCATTACGGGCCGCAAGCCGTTTGGCCGCGACGACGAGCTCTTTGACTATGAGTTTGAGTCGGACGAGGAGTGGTTTGAGGAGGAGCCCGGTGAGCTGCTGCTCTCCGGCGACGAGTCGGACGAAGCTGGCGACGACGAGGCCGGCGATGAGGCCGACGGCTGGGTCGTCCCTGATGGCTATCTTTCGCCGGGCGAAAAGTGGATGGATCTCTCGTCCGGGCCCGACGAGGACTTTGATCCCGAGGCCGCCTCGGACCTCTCTGACGGCGACGACGACGGCTACTCGAGCGCCGGCCACAGTGGCTCGGCCAGCGTGAGCGACGACGACGGCTCGGACGACGGCTCAACGGCGAGCCACGCCGCCGCCGCTGCGCCAAAGCGGAGCAAGGCATCGCGGAGCAGAGCCACCGGCCACGAGGTGCGGTCCGGCGCAGATCTCCGAGCCCAGCTCCGTCGCGCCCGCAAGCTGGCGGCCAAGTCAGCGCGGCTGGTCCCGGTGGTTCATGTCGCCGGCGCGCCTGTCTTTGACGCGCTATGCGGCCAGCTCCTCGGCGTCACCAGCGTCGAGTCGGACGTTGTCGACACCGGGCGCTCGCTCCTGGCGTCGGAGAACACCGAGTCGACGGCGGCGCCCGCGCCGCCGCGCCCGACGTTTGACAACGTGAGCGGCGCCCGCGCCGCGCTCGCCAGGATGGTCCAGGGCTGGGAGGGCTCGCTGCCCAAGCTCGCCGAGGCCTTTACCGATGCGCACGCCGAGTGGGGCATTTCTAAGCGCGCGACGGAGATCGAGGCCAAGGCCATGGCCGCCCGAAAGAAGCTCGCCGGCCGCCCCGGCATCGGCGTGTACCAGGTCCTCCCGGCCGTGGCTGCCGAACTCGGCATCGCCGACGAGCTGGAGGCGCAGCTGGCCGCGCTTGCGAGCGAGGTCCCGGAGCCGGCGCCCGCGCCCGAGCGCCCGACCTTTGACAACGTCGACGGCGCCCGCGCTGCACTCGCCAAGATGGTCCACGGTTGGGAGAGCTCGCTCCTCAAGCTCGCCGACGCCTTTGCTGACGCACACACCGAGTGGGGCCTCACCAAGCGTGCGACTGAGGCCGAGGCCAAGGGCATGGCCGCCCGCAAGAAGGTCGCAGGCCGTCCCGGTATCGGCGTGTACCAGGTGCACGCCGCGGTTGCCGCCGAGCTAGGCATTGCCGACCAACTGGAGGTCTTCCCGGAGCCGTCGCCGGAGGCCGCCAAGTCCAAGTCCTCCAAGTCCAAGTCTTCCAAGTCCAAGTCCTCCAAGTCCAAGGCCGTCAAGCCCACGGCCGCCAAGCCCACGGCCGCCAAGCCCTCGCCAGCCAAGCCCTCGCCAGCCAAACCCAAGGCATCGATCGCAGCGTTGTTCTCGACCATGGATGCCGCGGCGTCGCCGGCGCTGGCCAAGGCATCGGCGGTGGTGGCGATGCCGGGTGATGTGCGTGCGGCGTTCCTCGCGCTTGACAAGAACCCGCAAGCGCTGGTCACGGCGTCGAAAGCGGTGACGTCTGCTGTGAGCGGTGCAGACCTGTTTGCCTGCACGCCCGAGGCTGCAGGCGCACTGGTGGCGGCGGTGCTGGACAAGGTGGCGGCCGAGGCGAGCCGGGCCACCATCCGGGTGGAGCCTGAGGTGGCGACGGTGCTGATGCGAGCGGTGAGCGTGGGCTTGTCGCGAGCAAAGACAAAGGAGGCGTTTACGGCTGCACTCGGCGCCGACGGCAGCGCCGCCGCCGTCCTGGTCTCGGCGCTCGGCGTCGGGAGCGCCAGCGCGGCGGTGCAGAAGAACGCACTACGCGCCGTCCTCACCCTCGTCGAGCTTGCCAACGGCTCGACAGAGAGCCGCAGCGCCGCGGCGGCGGCGGTGAGCCAGCACATTGCGCCCGCGGGTGCGCTGCTGGTGACGGCCGCCAACGCGTCCGACACCCGGGTGGCCGGCCTCGCGGCGCGGATCCTGGACGCAATGCCTGTGCAAGGATGATGTAAAAGAACACGAGGGATGCGCTCAACACCACGTCCTGCTCATGCCCGGCAGCACCGGTCACGGCGAGGTCCACTCGGTGTGCTCGGCGAGGTTGTACTGCTCCAGCAAGGCGCACTCGCCGCCCGAGGCCTCGTCGACAGCAAAGCGGCGATACCAGCCGTTGGCTGAGATGATCTGGAGGCCGAGCCCGTCGTTGGTAGCCAGGTCGGCGGCACCAAACGAGACACGGGCTTCGACGTCGGGCTCGCCGGGCGCAGTGGCAAAGGCGCGGAGCGGCTCCCAAGCCGAGGCCACGACCGAGGGCAGGACGGCAAAGAACGAGTCGGCGAGCGATGGCTCAGGTCTCTCGAGCTTGAACACGTGGACCGTTCCGCGCGACGAGGCCACCGCTAGGTACGTGTTGGACGCGTCAAAGGCAAGCGAGTAGATGGTGGCGACCTGGGAGCCGCGGCGGAACTCAAAGAGCAGATCGGCCGACGGGATAGCAAAGACCCGGATGACGGTCCCGTGCTCCGACGCCGACGCCAGGAGAGTACCGTCGTACGAAAAGGCCATGGCAGCGACGGCGGCCGACTTGTGCGCGTCGATGACAATGTGGTCGAGGATGTTGATGGCGTCGACGAGGACAATCGACCGGGCTGGCTCGCCGCGAGTCGGGGATTTTGGGTACGCCATGTACGCCGGATCGTCCGGCCCGGGCGAGGCGGTAAGCGCCACAACGCCGCGCGGGTTGTCGAGCTTTGAGATCTTTGCCAAAAGCTTGAGATTGCCACCCAGCTCATGAACATGGATGGCGTCGTGGAGGACGACAACCAAGCGACGGCGGTTTGTCCTTACAGCGAGAACGGCCGAGGGATAGATGACGTCCTTTGCCAGACTCAGTCGCCTTGTGTTGAACACGCGGAGCCTCCTTGGCGAATCATCTGACGACGGGCCACCCATACCGACCAGAACGATGAGCGAGGTGGAGAAGAGCATCTCGGCAATGCGGATACCACCACTGGAAGCCAGAGCCAGAGCACCTTCAAACGGACATGCCTTGAAGGCGGCGTAGCCCTTGCGGGTACCAATAGCAAACATGGTGGCATCTTGATTGAATGACAGTCCCACAATAGTGTGACCGTCATCACCATCATCATCATCACCCAATGCGACTTGCCCGCCACCACCGACTTGCCCGCCACCACCACCGATTTGCCCGACTTGACCACTCCCGCCATGACTGCTGGGTCCACCTCCGCTGCTCCCTTCTTCCATGCTGCTTGTGCTAGTCATAGCAGACATGTTCTCCTTGTTTTCCTCTGCTCTTCTTGATCCAGCGAGTTGTGTGTCGGAATGGCGTGAGGTGGCGGTCTGGATCTGGCTGAAGCTGTCTTCCGCGAACATCGCCAAAGTGTTCCTTCCCGTCCTCTGCCCGTTGGCTCACACCTCATCGATTAATCCATCATTCAATAATCGTACACTTTGCCATTACCCACCAACATCGTCAGCCACACACCCATCAATAAACTCTCGTTAGAATAATCGTCACCCAGCCCCACCCACCCACCCACCCGCACCACCCACCCATCAATAAGCTCTCGTTAGAATAATCGTCACCCCGCGCCAGCCCCACCACCCGCACCACACACCCATCAATAAACTCTCGTTAAAATAATCGTCACCCACCCCCCACCCCCCACCCATCAATAAACTCTCGTTAAAATAATCGTCACCCACACACACCACACACACACCCATCAATTAACTCTCGTTAAATAATCGTCACCCCCACCACCCGCCCCTTCCGAACCGCCTCCACCCCAAACCCCAACCCAGGTCGCCTCCATCATTCGATTGCCATCACACGCCGCCTCGGAGACAACCCCTAACACCCCACTAACCCGCACACCGGTCTTTCCCCGTGAGTACGCCCCACACCATCATACCATACACCCGCCCCTCTCCCTTCCCCTTCCCCCTACCCCCCCCCCCACCCCCTTACCCCTCCCTGCCGACCCACACCAACCCCCCCCCCC
>NW_013657666.1:486352-508141 GCF_000142905.1 Thecamonas trahens ATCC 50062 | reverse complement strand
GAGGGAGGGGGGTATGCGTACCATGCGAAAGGGAGTGGAAGAGTGGGAGGGAGTGGAGAGTGGGCTGAGGGTCAAGGAGGATGGGTGTGGTGAGTCAAGTGTAGCAATTGTTGTGCAGGTGTGTTACGGGTGCTGCTTGCTCTAGTTGTTGGTGTACGGTCTGTCACAAGGGGGGGGGGAGGGAGTGCGTGACGGTTGTGAAGAGAGTCTCATCGTGTGACTCAGACTCATTGCCACTCACGATCACTCACTCGTTGCCAAGGTCATTCATCATTTTATCATTCGATATCAACAACAATCAAGGCACTCCCCCCCCCCCCCTTCCCATCGATTATTATTCGTTGGCCGTGATCATTGTTTGCTGGCAGCTGACAGTTGACCGAGTGACAACCGTTCGTTCTCTCTCTTGAGTGGCGCCAACGCTCCCGCCTGTGGCCGGTGCCTACGCCCAAGACCACGACCACGACCACAGACCAAGACCAAGACCAACTTCACCCCACCCCATCACCACCACCCCATCACCACCACCACCACCACCACCACCACCACCACCACCACCACTACCACTACTACTAATACTACTGTTATTGATCAGTAGCGTACTTTCATCTCATCATGGCCATTCGTACTCAGTTTGAAAACTCGTCGGACGTGGGCGTCTTCTCCATTCTCACAAACTCGTACTGTGTGGTGCCCATCGGAGGATCAGAGAACTTTTACTCCACCTTTGAGGCTGAGCTTGTGGATACAGAGCCTGAAGTGCCTGTCATCCATGCTTCCATCGCTGGTTGCAGAGTTCTTGGCTCGCTGGCTGTCGGCAACTCGCGTGGTCTGCTCGTTCCCTCCACCACTACCGATCAAGAGCTTCAGCATCTGAGGAACTCCCTTCCTGACAAGGTCGTCGTCCAGCGCGTTGAGGAGCGTCTCTCGGCTCTGGGTAACTGTGTCGCCTGCAACGATTATGTTGCTCTCGTTCACCCCGAGATGGATCGCGAGACCGAGGAGATCATCCATGACGTCCTTGGCGTCGACATCTTCCGGGAGACCGTCGCCGGCTCGGCCCTCGTCGGCACCTACGCCACCTTTTCCAACAACGGTGGTCTTGTCCACCCGCACGTCACCGTTGAGGAGATGGACCAGCTCGCCTCGCTCTTCCAGGTTCCCATCACCGCCGGTACCGTCAACCGCGGTTCCGACATGATCGGCGCCGGCGTCGTCGTCAACGACTGGATTGCCTTTGCCGGCATCGACACCACCGCTCCTGAGATCTCCGTCATCGACGACATCTTCAAGCTCCAGGGCACTGCCCCGTCGTCCATGATCGAGGAGATGCGCGGTGCGCTCATCGACTCGCTCGCTTAACCTCTCCTCCCCGCTGGTGGATCGCGCTCGTAAACGTGCACAGCCTTTTACACTCCGCCAACCGTGCTTCGCCGCCGCCCGCGCCGCAATGCCTGAGCAAGTCGCCGCAGCTGGCTTGACACTCGGTCGACGGTAAAGACCGTGAGTGCGGTCCGAACCGTCCGACCGCGTCGCTGCAGCGCCGCGCCGAGGCCAGGCACCGCCGATCGCAGCGTGAGGACGTCAAAGAGCTCAGAGCCCGGCAGCGCGACCAGCGGCCGTCCTGCAGCCATCATCCACGGCGCCGCCGCCAGCGGCGTCCCATGTCCGCCGCTCGATCGCAGGATGCCATGCTCGAGCGCATGCATCGAGAGGTGCAGGCCACCAACGTCGTAGCACACAAATCGCGCCACCTCGCCGGGCGTCACCAGCTCGTTGCCTGCAAACTCAACCGCGGCGTGGAGTGCGAGCGTGTTGAACAAATTGAGCGCAAGGACCATGATCTCGAGCCGCGACGCAGCGTGTAGCGCCACAGACCGCAGCTTGAGCGTCGCCAGTACAAACGAGCGGTACGTCGGGAGGACTCGGATCTCTGCCGCCTTTTCCGCGCTCACCTCGACGCCGCCGGCCGGCTCAACCAACGCCGCGATCCGGGCCAGCAGCATCTCCGAGAGCGTTCCGAGATCTGGTGCGCCAAAGTCGACCCATCCCGAGTCCTCGGATGCTCCAGCCAGAGACTCCTTGGGAATGGTGTTGAGGACATAGAGCGTGCGCGCCGGCGGAAGGCTCGCCAGCAGCCTGGCCCGTGCCGCCACGTCGACCACGTGTGCACGGAAGGCCTCGGTCTCAGCAAGGACCGCCAGAAACGCCGCTTTGGCGCTGCACTGGGCATCGTTGGCCGTGCCACAACGCGCCGCCACCCAGCCGCCAACGTCAAAGACTCGCGCATACGGATCTGGACTGGCCGTCGACGAGCCCGCATCGCCGCCAAGAAAGTCATTGATGCCGTCGACGGTCCAGGCCAGATGCGGGGCGAGAGCCGCGGCAAGAGCGGAAGCAGCGACGGCCTCGGTCGGCTGCCTGTCGGCGAGCTCGGCAAAGCGCAGGCTGCGGAGTGTGGTAGCCGCTGCATCCTCCATCACCAGCAGGACCGTCTGCGGAAAGCGCGGGTGCGGACAGGCACCGTACACGAGATCAAGGTCAGCGTCGTAGACAAGGACGCCCGGCGTGCGCGCCATCGTTGCGCCAAGCGCGGCAGCCTCCTCATTGGATGCATGCAGGCCAAGCAGAAACGGCGCAGAGCCATCGGCGAGCTGCAGCAGGGCGCGGCGCGGAACAAGCGACGCAAAGGCGTGCGGCCAGACAAACGGTGCTAGCAGCGTCCGCAACAGCGCGGGCGTCCGCGAAGCAACGACAGGCGACGCCGAGCACACGACAACTGAGGCCTCGGTCAGCAGCGCCACAACCAGGCTCACAAGCGACGGTCCGTGGAGGGAGGCCAGCCATCTCACGTCTGCAGTCCCGGCAGACGTGGGAGCCGTCGTCGCCACGCCGTCCGCGATGCCGTCCAGGGGCATTGCACCGGCCACAGCCGCCGAGCTATCCGAGCCCAGGACCACGTCCCTCCCTGCAATCAACCGCAATCGATCACGATCCTCGCCCTCACCGTCTCCACCATCCCCACCAGGTCCGAGATGAGAGCCGCCAGAGCGAGGCATAGACGGTGTCCATGACAAGCGGATGAGCGAGAAGCCATTATCAGACGGGGTCCAGGCACCAAGAGCGGAGGAGAGGAGGTCCGAGACAGGATCATCATCATCATTGTCATCATCATTGTCATCATTGTCATCATCATTGTCATTGTCATCATGATCATCATCATGATCGTGATCGTGATCGTGATCATCATCATCATCATCATTGTGATCGTGATCGTGATCGTGATCGTGATCGTGATCATCATCATCATCGTCGTCATCATCATCGTCATGACCTCGCGGACTGCTTGGACTACTGCTACAGGTAAATGTCGGCGTCGTCGACGCCTTTGGCGTCACACTTGGTATCTTGCTGCTACTCCTTGGAACTCCATGCACTCGTCGTCGTATGCGTCGGCTTGGCTTGGCCGACATGTCGTTTAGAGTCGTGTGTGGCGCCGGCCGCAGGCGGTCGTGGTCGAGTGCCGGCCGCCGGGCGACGGCCGCCGGGCGATGGCCACCCGACCGGGCACACGGCCGCCGAGCACACGGCAACTCTCAATTTTTTACTGTCGCGACGGTGGGCATGAAGCAACAGCAAGCATCGTCGCCCGATTTGATGCCGGTGGGGAATGGGAGGTGCTTTTTTCTTGCAGACACACAGGAAAACCCCATCGGTGGCTACATCCTACACCCGAGGAGACGGCATCGGCGACCGCAAGGCACTACGCAGCAGCTCGGCTACCTGGGCGTTAGCAGCATAGTCCAGTGGAGAGCGCCCAAGATCGGCAATGGCGCCCGGCTCGGCACCAGACTCAAGCAGCGCCCGGATGATATCAAGCTTGCCGTTGTACGCCGCCACATGCAGCGGCGTCCATCCGGCGTGGGTCCGCCCCTCGACGTCGGCACCTGCGCCAAGGAGCGTGGTGACGACTAAGAGATGGCCCTTGCCCGCCGCTGCATGGAGTGGTGTCATCCCATCGAGGTCGCAGGTCTGCGGATCAGCCCCAGCCTCGAGCAGCAGCTGGACCGCGGCCTCCCGCCCATGGTAGGCCGCCGCGTACAGCGCCGTCCAACCCATGAGGTTAAAGACGGCATTGGCGTTGGCGCCGGCCTCCAGCAGCGCCTGCATCACATCGGTGTGTCCGCGCCGTGCCGCATAGTGCATGGCGGTCAGAGCTGTGACCGAATGGGTAGCGTCGGCAAACGCGAGCTGCAGCGACGAGTCCTCCCCGATCGGCTGGACCAGTCGCTGAACTGTTGCCAGGTCGCCGGTATCGGCCGCCGCTAACAGCGCGGCGTCGTTCTCTTTGGTCGCACCGTGCGCCTGCAACTCGCGCCGCACATCGTCCGACTTGGCCAGCTCAAGCGCAGTCAGTCCGTTGGCGTCGCGCGCTGAGATGTCGACCGCGGGATACTTGAGCAACTGCTCCAGCGCGTCGAGCTGACCCATTAGCGCCGCCACATGCAGCGCCGTCCGCCCATCGGCGTCGAGCCGCATAGCGTACGCGTCCTGGTTTGCACCATACTTGGTTGCATTGAGCAGCCGCGGTATGGCCGAGTACTTGTTGAACGCCGCCGCAATGTGGAGTGCGGATTGGCTTGTCGTGTTGCACACGTTGGGGTCCGCGTTGTGCGCAAGCAAGTTCTCGATCATGTCGTCCAGCCCCATCTGGACCGCAATGATGAGCGCAGTCTGGCCCTTGGCATCCGCCAGATTCACGTCTGCCCCTGCCTCGAGCAACATCTGCGCCATACCAAACGAGCCGACAGCGAGCGTGAGAGAGAGCGGTGTCGCCCCATCGGCGCGCTGTGCATCAAGCGGAGCGCCGGCCGCAATGAGGTCGCGCGTGATGGACAGTACATCACGTGCAACAATAGAGTTCTCATCACCCTCTTTCACCGCAGCAACCAGGTGCAGTGCCGTGTTGCCGTTCTCGTCGCGCGCGCTGGCAAGCGCATGTCCGTAGTACCGGATCAGCGGTTCTGCATACCGGTAGTTGGGCACTCGACAGACAGAGAACAGCGTCTCCACTCGCGCCGCAAAGGCATTGCTCTCTACCTCGATGTAGTTTGGATTGACCACCGGGACACTGCCCGAGCTGAAGCTCTCCAACGAGGTGAGCGAAGTGTTGAGCGCTGACGATCCGCGGCCGACCGCCCGTCGCTCGCCATCACGACCGCCACGCCGCCCGCTACTCCGCCCGCGACCCCGTCCGCGAACGCGCGCACGACCACGTCCCTTGCCGCGGCCGCGCGTTGTCTTGCGCCGACTTGTTGCTCCTGTACTGCTCCCGCCGAGCTTCTTGGCTTCGGCTGCCCGCGCCTCGCGCTCTGCGCGCACCAGCTCAATTGCTCGCTCACGCGCAACTTGCTGCCGCTTGACAGACCGGCGCGCAAGGAGTTTGAGCAACGCCGTCATGCACTCGTACGCCTGGCTCCGGACCGCTACGTCTAGCGGCGCGAGGCCGGCAACCGAGACCGTCTCCAAGTCAAAGCCTGCCTTTTCCACCAGCGGTTCGATGAGGCTCGCCAGCGCGGGCTTGCTTGATACGTAGTGAAGAGCAAGCAGGACCGGCGGCGGGCCCTCGAGTTGGGCAGCAACGGCTGCAAACGGCTCGTCAGAGCCCGACTCGTCCTCGTTGACAGCCGACGTAGCATGAAACATGCCGCGCAGCTGATCCATCGCCTCCAAAACTGGCTCGATCGCACCCGTGTCAAGCGCAGAGACTACAGCAGCCACAGCAGCGTTCGGCCCGTCATAACCGTAACCCTCGCCGCCGGCATCCTCCGACTCGTCCGACTCCTCGCCAGACTCGGACGCAGGGTCAGGAGCAATAGTCATGATGTCAATTTCCGCTCCCGTACCATCATCACCCTCAGCCTCGGCCTTGTCTCCGCTGTTGGCGTCAGCCTCGTGGCTCTGGGTCACAAACGTACTCGCCGGCGCACTTGGCTGCGCCAGAAAGGCAAGCTCAGCTGCAGCGTCGGCGTAGGGATTGACCTCGGCGTGGGCGGCAATGCGCCGCTGGAGCGCAGCGGCGCGCTCCATGTCGTGCGGCGCCTGCCGGAGCCGTGGATAGTTGGTCAGGTGCAGCGAGCCGCTGAAAGGGCCGATGGGTGTGCCAACGTTGAGGACGAGCTCGCGGGAGAACGGGAGCGCCAGTGCCAGTGGTGCGGTGCCTGAAGCCAGTTCAGCCTCGGCGGCAGCCACGTCGATGCTGTCCAAGAGACTAGAAACGTCAAAGTCGATGCTGGCGATGCAGACCTTGCGGTCACCGTGGCCGAGCATGCAGAGCCGGAACGAGAGCGTGAGCGCGCGGATCTTCTCCAGCGTCAGCGTCTTGACCAGCGGCTCGCCAAACATGCGCGCGTCCCATGACGGAAGCTGGTGAAAGAGGCACGGTTCGGTGGTCATGGTCTCGCCAGCAAGGTCGAGCTCGAGAAACGCACCCTCGAGGTCGACGAGGGCGGCCTCGGCCGAAGCGCGGTCGAGGCGGACGGTAGAGAGGCTCAGCTCGACGGGGCAGAGCTCCTGGATGACGCAGTTGAACGAGATGCGACCGCGATCAGCATGGCGGAGCCTGAGTTGAACCAGGCGATTTGGGGCGCCTGTGGCTAGATCGAGGAGCGAGAGGCGGGCATGTCCGATCTCCTCGTGCTCGGCTTGAAAGTCCATGTCGTAGCAGATGAGGACCATGTACGCGTTAGCCAACTCGTCGATGTGGGAGAACTCAAACTCAAACTCTGCAGAGTCTGGCCACACCGGATCGAGCTCTTCAAAGATGGGCTCTGTCTGGAGCAAGGCCACGGGCGGGCCGCTATCACCCTCGAGCACAACACGATGCTTGGGAATGACGGTTCCCAGTGATCCAGGACGAGCGCTGAGAGAGGCACCCGAACGGGAGCTGATCAAGGCACCAGAGCGGGAGCTTTCACCATGGAGAGCTTGGATATGATTCTGAGGTTCGACTGTCGCAGAGGTGCCATGGCTGTCACCGGCGAGGTTCTTGGCGTCGCTGGCGCCATTGCTGCCATTGTCACCAGCGAGCGGTCGGCCAGGACGGGTGGGGACACCAAAGGCGACCTGAAGGTATGGGTCGGCCAGGTGATTATGTGCATCCATCCAATGTAGCGAGTGACCACGAAAGTCGCTGAGGCGGACATGGAGCGCAGTTCTCCGCATGGTCGTCCCTCCCAGCCGTGCCTCTTGCCCGACGTCTCCTCCGCGGTTGGCGCGAAGTGGTGAACGAACCGAGTTCGAACCGGGGCCAACGATAAAGGAACGTTTGCTGCAACGCTCGCTGCAGCAAGGGTAGAGGCGAACCATAAATTCAACCATGGCGAACGATAAATGAAACGATGGCTGCTACGATTAATGGTACGAGTGCATACAGGCGGGTGGTCTGCTTTACAGGCTCAACTACTGGACAGGAAGCCGCGGCTCGGCACGGTTGAAGAGGACCGAGGCAATGTGCTCCATGGCGAGGGCACCGATGGCATCGGCGACGAGCGTGGCGACGACGAGGAGCTGGAAGGAAAACGAGGGCCACGGTGCGAGCTCGGCAAGGTAGGCAAGCGGCGGGATGACGCCGAGCGCAAGGAGGATGAGGAGCGAGGCCATGGTGGCAAGAATGTAGATGAGGATCTTGTTCTCACGGAGACCCTCCATGAACGGGTGCCCGCGGTAATTGATGGCAAAGTTGGCGGTCTGCATCCATGCCGAGAGGATAAAGACGACGTTGTTGACGACGTTGGGCTCAAAGTCGGCCTCGAGATCGGCCGAGACGACTTCGTTCGGCCCGAGGCCGATGGCGTCCTTGGCAGCGGCGACGAGGTACATCAGCGCGCCGAGGTGGACCGCAAACTGACCGAGGAGCGAGACGAGAAGGTAGGCGGTGAAGACCCGCGGCTGCGGCCGTGCGGCAGAGAGGGTCGGCAGCGGCTTGGACCGCGAGATGAAGAGGAAGCAGACCGCGACCAGGATGCCCATGAGCGTCATCTGCAAGTCGCCAAACTTGACGCCATCGAGGTAGAGGACCGAGAGCGCGTAGGCGTTGACCAGGCAGTTGAGGGCAAGAATGCGGTACATCTGGTGGGTGGTGACGAGCGTGCACCGACCCTGCTGGATGACGAGGCAAATGGCGTGGATCGACGACGACTTGGAGGTGAATGGCGAGGCAATCGACGCATCGCCGAGCTTGATGACCGGCTCGGACGACATGGCCGCCGCCAACGAGCCCTGCGGCGCGGCACCGCCGGAGCGGTTTTTCTTGCCCTTGCCCTTGGCCCGCGCCTTGCGCCGCGCTGCCGCCAGCTCCTTGGCGCTGAGGCCTGCGCGCTCCGCCTTGCGCTTGCGGAGCTCAGCAGCCTTGCGCGCGCCCGTTGACGACGCTGCAGCCTCGCTCTCGTCGTCGTCATCATCATCTCCAGCAGCGTGCTCGACAGGAAGCCCAGCGTCGGCCCGGATCTTGGCCCGGAGCGACGCACCGTTGTCCACATTGAGCAGCGCTACGCCGACGTGAGCCTGCTTGAGCGCGCCGACATCATTGGTCCCGTCGCCGCACATGAGTGTGGTGAGGCCGAGCCGCCGCAGCGTCGCCAGCACCAGCTCCTTTTGCTGCGGGGTGACGCGCGCAAAGACGCGGACGTAGGGAAGGAGCGCGTCAAGAAGCGCGGGATCGTGGTCGGCGAGGGCGGCAAAGCCAGGTCCGTCAAGGGCCACGTCGTAGCTCGAGACAAGCTCGCCCACAGTGGCGGGTGTGTAGGCTGCCACTGGCAGACGGGTGAGCGACAACTCGGAGGCTACACGCCGGGCGGACGCGCTAGAGGTCGAGAGTAGGATCGAGAGCTCGGGATCGATCCACTCGGTCGGCATGCCGCTCACCGGGTCGGCGAGAAGAGTGAGGACCTGGCGGGTGGCCATGCCGAGCTTTTCGGCGACCGAAATGCCAGTCAGGAGCGCGTCGCCGGTGATCATCATGGTCCGGTGCGACGACTCGTGCAGCTCGTCGATAGAGGCGAGCGAGTCGACCTTGAGCGGACAGTTCATGACCAGAAAGCCGGCAAACTCGAGGTTCGACTCGGCAACATCACGCGGGACGGCGCTCGGCTTGGCAGCCTCGGCCTCGGTGAGCGTCCGGGTGGCGAGGGCGATGACGCGGGCGCCCTTGCGGGCCCAGCCCGAGTACGCCGACCAGTACCAGTGCGGAAGGTCAGCGACGCAGTTGGCGATGACCTCGGGTGCGCCCTTAGTGAGCACCATCGGCGTCTTGGCGCCCATCCCGCCGTGCTGGATCTTGGCAATGACCGACATGCGCTTGAGGCTCGAGCTAAAGTGGAAGACCCGAACATGGAAGGCCGAGGTCTTCATGCCGCCGCGGCCAATCTCGGCGCCGGTCGAGGTGAGGTGCCAGCGCGAGGCGTGGAGCGCGGCCCGCTCCATCGGGTCGCCGACGACCTCGGCCCGCATGGCGACAAGCGAGTGGCAGGCGCCGAGGACAAGGCCGGCGGCCGGCGGGGCAGAGCTGGCGCGGACGAGGCGGTCAGGGTTGTTGGCATCGACGCCGGCGACACCACGGACCACAAGCTCCTCGGTGGTGAGCGTCCCGGTCTTGTCAAAGCAGCAGACGTCGACCTTGCCGCCGTAGGGAATGCGGAACGGTTCGGTGCAAAACACGCCCTTGGACTGGAGCGCGACAAGGGACGAGTTGACAGCCATCGAGAGCTCCATAGGGAGCTCGGGCGGCACGACCGAGGTGACAATCAGGATGCACTCGA
The DNA here is from genome assembly GCF_000142905.1 of Thecamonas trahens ATCC 50062. Classification (NCBI taxonomy): domain Eukaryota; order Apusomonadida; family Apusomonadidae; genus Thecamonas; species Thecamonas trahens. Next base: position 498,323 of record NW_013657666.1, on the reverse strand, counting down.
GCAGGAGCTTGGACTTGGGGAGAATGGCCCGCTCGATGCCGGTAGTCCACACATGCCACGCTGCGAGGAGGGCAAACGCGAGGAGGAAGCAGATGAAGCCCAGTGCCTCGGCGTTAGCCGCGGTCATGCGCTGGGCAGCAAAGACAATGGTGCGGACGAGCGAGCCCTGGGCAGTGTCAAAGCCGGTGCGGACAACCATGCCGAGGGCAGCGCCAGAGCGGAAGGACCGGAATGGGACGGCACTGGTCGGCTCTGAGTGCTGGACCACCGTCGTGCCACCAAACACAATGTGGAGCTTGTCCGACTCGAGCGAGAGGGTACGGTCGGCCGGCCAGGCGTCGCCGCCCTCAAGGAGCGGCTCCTTGGCCTGCGGGACCGACTCGCCGGTGAGCATGGCCTCGTTGACAATGACCTTGCCGTAGAGGAGGACGACGTCGCAGGGGACGGCGCCCGGGTCGGCCTCGTTGCGGCCGCGTGGGCCGGCGAGAGCAATGATGTCGCCGGGCACCAGCGTGGTCGACCAGACTGACGACCACGTGCCCTCACGGAGGACATTGACCTTTGACGGCTCGGGCGACATCGAGCCAAGGGCGGCCAGGTTGCGCAGCCGCTGCTTGACCATGACACCCTCGAGGAACAGAAGCATGACGAGCGTGAGCAGGGCGTAGTGCCAGTACTCGTCGAGGAGCCAGAGAAGGACACACATGATCTGAAAGACAAAGAACGGCGCAAGCGCGTGCTCGATGTACATGTCCTTGAACGTCCGCGACGGGACGTCGAACGAGTTGCCGCCGTACATCTCATGCGCCGCGGCGAGGCTCTCGGGCGACTCCAACCCGCGTGCAGCGGCATAGAACTCGCGCGGCTTGCCGATCGGAAGCTCTGGACGACCAAAACCAAAGCGACCAGCACCATCAAGCTCGCCAAAGCGATAGACTTGCTGCTGAAAGACGACAAAGGTAGCGTCCAGACCTTGACGATTCTCACTCTTGCGCAGATCCAAGATCTGGGCCTTTCCACGAAGCTTTGTAGGCAGAGCGAGGACCGAATCAGCCCAAGCGAGTGACTCTGCGTTGCACACCAGTCGCCTTGCCGTCAAGCGAGCCTTGAGAGGAACGGACCAGTAGCCAGCGAGGAGGACTGTAGCTTGGATGAGGAGGACAGCAGCGAGGAGAAGCCAGCACTCGAGACTTGACCAATGGGGAAGGTACGAGAGACTGGCAGCAAGGGTAGTAGGCAGTCCAAGTACGAGAGGTACATACTGGCAAGCAGAGAGTACCAGAGAATGTCGAAGGAGTACAAACTCAACTTCGTCGTCTGCGCTGAGCCCGCTCATGGTGGACGGGGGGGGGGGGGAGGGGAGAGGTCTTGGTGACTTGGTTGGGGATCGGTCTGAGTGGGCGAGGCGGGGGACGGGGGACGGGGGACGCGGAGAGGGCGATCTGGGACGGGGAGGGGAGGGGGAGAGATCTTGGTGAGTTGGTGGAGAGAGGGAGAGAGGGAGAGAAGGGGGGAGGGGGGTCGAGGGATTGGGGACGAGGATGGGAGGGGGGAGGGGGCGGAGAGGGGGGGAGGGGGGATCGAGGGGTCCGGGATCGCAGGATCGTGGACGAGGATGGGAGGGGGAGGAGGGGTCGGGGATTGAAGGATCGTGGACGAGGATGGGAAGGAGATCGAGGGGTTGGGGTGGGGGGAGAGGTCTTGGTCACTTTGTGGGAATCGGTTTGAGTGGAGGGTGGCGGACAGGATCAGAGGTAGGCGGAGACGTGAGAGGAGGGGAACCAAATCAACCATGCGGTGGTGCGATGGGCCGGGTCATCATCATGCTCACCCCTGCGATCCAATGTAACCATAACACACCGATCAACACCGATCAACCACCCTATCAGCCAATCCCATACTTCCTCTATCTCCCCTTCCCTCCTCCAGCCCCCTCCACCCCCGCCTCCTCTCAGCAACAGCCATCATAAGCCATCGGTCACGTGTCGTCTGTCACCGGTCACAGCTCAGCCATAACCACTGGCACTCGACACTCGACCGACGACAACACGACGACGACCACCACCACCACCAGCACCAGCACCAGCACCAGCACCAGCACCAGCACTCCACCCACCCACGCCACCACCACCCACGCCACCACCACCCTCTACCACCATGCGCGAGGTGGTAGACTATGTAGTCTTTGGCTCTGCAGACTGTCCAGGCTTTGCCAAGGTACGTCCCTCCCAACTGCCATACACCCACACCCCCCCCTTGCCATGTCCCTGACAGCCGTTGCCGCCCTCCCCCTCCCCCTTCCCCCCCTCCCCGCCCGTCCCCTCTTCCCCCTCCCGCCCTACCCCCTACTACCTACCCCCTACTACCTACCCCCTACTACCTACCCCCTACTACCTACCCCCTACTACCCTTCTACCCTACTACCTCCCTATCTTCTTTATGTAGAGTTGTTGTGGTGGTATGGATGGGGGGGGGGGGGGGGGGGGCGTATTGTGAGGAGGGGGTGGGTCGGGGTCGGGGGGAATGGTCATGGGAATGGTCATGGGAATGGTCATGGGAATGGTCATGGGAATGGTCATCATCGTTATCATCACCAGAATCATAGTCATCATCATTATGGTCATCATCATCATCATCATCATCATCATCATCATCATCATCATCATCATCATCATCATCATCATCATCATCATCATCACATCATCATCATCATCATCATCATCATCATCATCATCATCATCATCATCATCATCATCATCATCATCATCATCATCACCACATCCCCTCACCACATCCCCTCACCACATCCCCTCACCACATCCCCTCACCACATCCCCTCACCACATCCCCTCACCACATCCCCTCACCAATTCCACATCCCAAACCACACAGGCGGAACGGCTGTGCGAACTGATGGCTGCCCGCTACCCGCACTTTACCTTCAAGCTGTACATGAAGGACCCGGAAGAGTATGACGATGGCGTGCGCAAGGCCGCTGATACCATGGGCTTTGTCGTCGGAAAGCTTGCGAGTACGCCTCAACCGGCGGTGCAGCCGCAGCCGCAGCCCTCGACCCTCGCCAGCGCCTTGTCGTCGAGTTCGATCTCTGCTGCTGGCCCAAAGTCAAACGCCTTTGTCTCGCCGCTCATCTGGACCGGCGTCGGACGGTGGGTTGGCTCGGTCGACGAGTTTGCCGCCGTGCTGGAGCACAAGTACGACTTGTTTGACACTGAGCCGCCCGAGGTCTACGAGGCCATTGCCGCAGAGAACATGGCGGTTGTCGCCGCTCGCCAGGAGGCCGAGGCCAAGGCTGTTCAGGCCGCCTTCCGCGCCCAATTCGACGACACTCGCCTCCCAACCGAGCTGGCCTATGTCCTCGGTAACCGGCTCATCCGTGAGCCGCCGGCCGAGGCCCCACGCCTCCCGGTCGTTGCCACCATCGATGGCGAGGTCGTCACCTCGGTTGTCGGCTGCTCGTACGAGACCGGCCTTCTTGCTCTCAAGAAGGCCCGCCGCGCCACCAAGCAGTTCAACGGCATGCCGTTGGAGAGCCGCCTCGCCGTGGCAAACAACCTCGCCCACGCCCTCGCCTCGGTCGCCCGCAAGTTTGCCGCCGTCGCCGCCGCAGAGTCGGGCATCCCGTTTGTCACCGCAGAGGCCCGGGTTCAGGCTGCCTTGGACCAGCTCGCCGCCGCCGTTGCAGGCATGCAGGCTGTGGCGAGCGCCGACAAGGCCAAGCTCGACGCCGCCCGCGCAGAGTACATGGCCAAGGTCCACGAGTGGTACTACGTCAAGAACGCACCCATCGAGTACGTCATGCTGCCCGAGGCCGAGACCTCCGAAGTCACCCCCGACGCCACTGGCGACGATACCGGGACCGAGATGCTGTCGTCAACCGGCCCGCACGACGAGGTCTCCTCGCGCTCCTCGTTCACCATGTACTCGACTCGTACCTCGTCCGAAGCCGAGATCAACGACCAGATGTCGGTGACCTCGGGTGCCTCACGCTCGCTCCTCCGCGTCGGCTCCGTTTCCGACTCGACTGCCTCGCTCCATCTCCCCAACATCAACTCGCCTTACACGGCTTCGACGCCGCTGATGGCAGGAGGTGGGGCTTCAATCGCAAACAACATGCACAAGCTCTTCTCCGTCCCGTCCATCCTTCGCAACGCAAACGCCGCCTCGGTCACTTCGGTCCTCTCCTCGGCTTCGTCCGCCAAGGCCGGGCCGTCGCTCGTCGAGCCGCAGCCATACGTCCCCACTCACGCCCGCCTCGGAGTCGGCCCGGTCCTCATCTATGTCGACAACCACATGCCGCTCGACCTTGTGGTTCACATGATGGCCCCGGCCCTGGTCTCGGGCACTCCCTTTGTTGTCCTCGCCCCGCCCGAGACTCCGCTCACGACGCTGCTGCTCGGAGCCGTCCTCTCGTCGGTCGGCGTTGACCTGCCGCGCGGCGCCTTCTCCTTCCTCGTTTTGCCCAACCCGGAAGAGCGTGCCAAGCTCGCTGCTGACGAGCGTGCCGGCGCCCTCCTCGCCCTCGCCGACCCGGCCAGGCTCGCTGCCCTCGAGGCTCCGCTTGCAGAGCTGGACGCCATCGCTTTCTCCGAGGCCAATGCCGTCCTCGCCAAGCAAATGGCTGAAAAGGCCGGGCCCATGCACTCGATCGGCCTCGCTGCCGCCATCACCGTCGACGCCACTTTCTCAGGCTCGACCTCTGGCGTCCTGCCCACCATAGGCCCATCCAACACCCGCAACTCTCTTCTCGCTGGCTCACGCGAAGACTCGGCCGAGTCGCTGCACCAGCTCAACGACTCGATTGCCCGTCTCGAGCTGGACAAGGTCCGGGACGCCAGCTCTGACTCGGGCTCGGCCTCGCCTGAGCCGAGCAGCGGCAACGAGCCGGACTCAGACCCGGATGCAACAGATGCAGCCGCGGGCAACGAGGCTGAGCAAGCTGCTCCGCCGGCCGGCCCCTCCCCGCTCATCACCATGTCGCCGCTCGTCACCCGGGTCTTTGGCACACGCTCCGGTTGTCGCCGTCATCGGCCCGAACCACACCGTCACCCCCGACCTTATTGCGCTCCTCAGCGAGGCCATGTTTGGCTCCTGGGCCCTGCACTTTGCCCCGCTCCGGCGAGTCCTTGTCCACGCCTCGCACGAGGACGCTGTGGTCAGTGGCCTTGCCGCCGCTGCCGCTGACATGTTTGCCGCCTCTGGCCAGCCGCTCTACCCAGACGCCCGCATGGGCGTTCTGCCTGGCGGCACTGCTGCTGTCCGCGCCCTCGACCGTACGGTCGAGAAGATGCTGGCCACCGCCGGCTCCACCTTGGTAACCGGTGGACGCCCGGGCTCTGGCCGCAACGCCATGGTCTACGCGCCGACCCTCATCCAACTCGACGACCCGGCCTCGCCCTGCGGCCTCGACGTCTCCATCGTCGGCCCGTACGGCACCGTCGCCATGTGGTCGACTCCGCGTGCGCTGCAGACTGCCCTGGAAGCCTTTGTTCCGCCGACCGAGTCGGACGACGAGCCCGTCGCCCGTCACCTGCCTCGAGTCCGTATCGGCTTATTCGACGGTGACGCCGAGTCTGAGCTCGTGGCTACACTTGTGAATGCCTTTGACATTGTCGATCCCCTTGCTCCCGTCGACGAGCCTGTCGTGCCCAGCATTGACGTCGAGGGTCCGGAAGGGGCCGCTCAGGATGCCGAGGCCAGCGACGAGCCAAACGCCGAGCCAGCCGAGTCAGACGATGCGGCTGTCGGGGCCAGTGACGAGCCAAACGCCGAGTCGGACACCCGCAACGGCCGTGTGGCCGACACCGCTTTCGACAACGACGCCGACCGCCCGCTGCCTGACGCGCTGCACCCGCGGCTGGAGATGCTGCCCAGCCCGGCCCGGCTCCGGGTTGCGCTCACCGTCGGTGCCCTGCCTGCCCTGACGCTCTGGGATGAGGCCTCGCTTGGCCGTGAGACGCCGGACGCCGCCCAAGTTGCCATGGAGTTTGTCATCAACCAGCTGACAACCTTCAAGGAGCTGCCCGGCCGGGCAGTCCCGCCGCCCAGCACCGAGCTCTTGCGCGAGCGCCGCACGTTTGATGCCACCGGCCGGCGGTACTCGCACTCGGCCGGTGGAACAACTGACACGGGCCTGGTCTCCATCCTCCGCCAGCCGTCCAACACGTCAAGCAAGCCTAAGCGACCGGTCAAGTTCAACCCGCAGGTCCGAGTCCGCCACATGAAGGAGTAGTCAGTCGCCCGACATCGGTCCCTTGCCTCTGTTCACCGTGGTTTGTTTAACACCAGCACGCACCACATTCATTCTGCCCGGCACGTTGGCGATGACAGCGAGGTCGAGTTCAGTCGATCAATCGATCGGGATAAATCGGTCGAGTCGATCACGTCGGTCACGTCGGTCGGGTTGGCCAGGTCGGTCAGGTTGGTCGGGTTGGCCGGGTCGGGTTGGGGCCGGGTCGGTCGGTCGGGCAACGGGCGGGCGGGCAGCGGTACCTCACGCCGGCAGTAACCCCGCAGCGAGAGCGGTGAAGGAGGAAGAGGGCGAGCAAGAGAAGGAAAAGTAGATATGGGGATAGAAGAAGGATGGGTGTACCTCCTTCGAGGAGGAGCATGTGCTACTCGTCGTCTTCCGCCAGGTACACCTGTTTGGCTGGCGCTGCTTGATGACACTCTGCTGTACTACGCCTCGGCACCAACATCACGATCAATCGCCTCTGCGCCGCTCTTCTCCACTCAGCTCCAATCTCTCTCCATTGGCAATGTCGTCGCTCTCCCGCCTTCTTCCATGTACCAAGGCATGCATGCTGCAAAGGCTTCTGCGCGCTCCGCGAGCTCAAATCTGCCCGTCGATCACTCTGATCATCGTTTGTCGTCATCACGCCGCCCTGCTCCCAACTCGCTGTCATCATCACGCCCACCTATCATCACCGTCATGGAACAGGCTCGTCAAAAGGCCGATGGCGAAGACCGTCCTGGCCTGGCGTCCGAGTCGCCTGCGGATGCAAGTCCGGCTATCGATGAGCCCGTGGCGGCGTTTGTGTTGAGGACGCCGAGAGAGGGCCTGCTTCTTGCGCCGCTGACGTCTGAGGAGGCGCATGCGTGGGTCAACTCGCTGCGGGCGGCCCAAGCTCTGTTTTTTCCGCTGCTGGCGTCGGCGCCAAAGCGGGAAGGTCCGATGCTCAAGCTGAGCGGGACTCGGGCGGCCGGGCTGTTTTTCGAGCCAAGATGGGCGACGCTAGCCACGGGCCGGCTATTCTACTTTGCCAACGTGGATGACGTAACGCCGCGCGGCTCGGTGGGACTGGACGGCGCCGAAGTCTTCTATCTCGGGGCGTACGCGCCCGAGCTGGGCGATCCGCTCGAGTACGCGGCTGCGCTCGAGGCTCGCGGCAAGGCACTGTGGTCGTCGCCGTCGTTGGCCATCGCCGAGGCGCACATTGTTGAGCACTGCTTTTTGGTAGTGTCGGCTGACGGCAATGTGGTCCTTGCTGCCGCCTCGGAGGACGAGGCCTTTGACTGGATGCGCGACCTGACCCACTCGCGCGACATCCTCGAGGAGGCCCTGCGGCCGACGGCGTCTCACAAGGCGCTCTACGCCAAGGCCGCCGCGCATCTAGCGGCCAAGTACGACACTATGAACCGGCCATCGGCCAAGCCTGTGGTGGTGCCTGCACCACGCCCGCGCGACGCCTTTCTTCTTGCCGAGGCCGCGGTCGATGTCTCGTCGTCAGCCTCGCTCGCTCGCCAGTTTTCCACCCGAGCTGACGGCAAGGGGCGCCGAGTGGGAAGCAGGGTGACGTCGGGCCAAACCTCGCCAGACTCGCGCCCCGCACGCACGCCCTCTGGCCTCTCAGCCCCGCCGGACGCAGCCGAGACACCGCTCTCGCTTGGAGATGCCTTTGACTTGCCGCTCTCGTCGCTGCTGACGGGCGTGCAGCTGGTTGTGGAGACTCGGCGCCGGCGCGGGATGAGCCACGGCCACCCTTCGACTGGACTCGTTCTGCTCGACGCTAACGGCGTGCTCGTCAGCGCCCTCCACCGCGACGAGTCGGCACAGGAGCTGAACTATGTCTCCAAGACCATCAAGCAAACCTCGTCGCGACGGGTCGAGACCTTCCGGTTGGATCTGCTCACTGTGCCACCGCAGGTGGAAACCATCTGCTTTGCCCTCACCCGGGCTGTCGATGATACTTCCGACGAGCTCTTTGGCGGTCTTGTCGGGCTCAACTTGCAGCTCACCGATGGCCTCCCGACAGGCATGAGTGCCGCTACCGAATGGGCAACCGGAGCCTGGGAGCTGTGGCTCACCTCTCAGGGCCGCGGCGCACAGACTATTTTCCTCCCGGCTCTCGTCCGGACTGCGCCGGCATCAGTCGACACTGGCGCTGGCGCCGGTACGGTGCCAGAAACGGCAATGGCGTCGTCGTCGCAGCGGGCAACGTCGGTTAAGAGTTCTGGCTGGCAATGCGCGTTGCGGTTGGACTTTTCCAAGGCCACGCACCTTGCACATCTGGTGTACGATCTCCGGACGGTCGGGTGGGAGCCGTCGTCGCTCGCGCCACGCAACGTCTCGACGGTGGAGTTCAAGTGAAGGCCAGAGAGCTGTCTCTTTGTCGTTTGCTCGCATTCAATGGAGCGGCTCAGTTAGTGTGAAGTTGCCGAGCGAGCAGTCGCTGCTGGCCGAGGGGCCCGCGGCCGCGCCAAAGACCTCGCCAGAGAGGTCGTAGCCTGTGTCGCGGATCTGCGAGATGTGCTCAAAGGCACGGCCCGAGGCCCAAAGCTTGGCGACTGACGAGATGGAGTGGCCTTCGGGCTCGAGCTTGATGGCGGCAGCCATGGCCTGGTTTTGGGAGAGGATACCGGCCGCCGGCTGAGTGATGCAGACGACCACGTCGTCGAGCTTGCGCAGCCGGTAGGGGGTAGTCGCGGCGTTCTTGAGCAAATCGAGTTCGGCAGCGGTGCTTGGGTGCGTGGCAAAGGCGTCTTCGTCTCCATGCACGTTGTAGTAGAGGTCAAAGAGGGCGACGAGATGGGCGCTTGGCAGCGGGACGTACGGCGAGTGGGTAGCGTCAAGGGCGAGGCGGTAGCGCGGGTACCGGCGCGACTTTGGCGAAAAGGCAATGACGGCCTCGAGCGCCGCGAGCTTGTGCTTGAAGAAGCTTGGCAGGCCGCGCCAGGTGAGCGAGAGCCGCTGGATGGGCGCGGTGTGGAGGGCGAGAACAATGGCAGCAAGACCGGCAAAGTTGCCGAGGAGAAGCGAGGCATGGGCGACGTCAATGACGTAGCAGAGCGAGTGGAGGCGCTCGACAAGAACCACATCGATGGTGCCCGAGTCTAGGGCCTCAGATGAGGCGATGAGCTGGCCGGCCTGGACAAGGTGCGGCGAGGAGAGCAGAATCTGGCTCTGGGTCCAGCTCATGATGTGGAGCAGTTGGTCGAGGAAGTGGCCCATGGCCGGCGAGGCCAACGACTCGTCGTCGGTAGCACCGGGAAAGGCGACAAGCTGCGGAAAGGTGAGGGTGGCAAGCGAGGGAGTGACGAGCGGGTCGAGAAGAGATGAGCGGCCGTCACGAACCACCGTGGTGGTCCAGTCAACGGCTCTGACCTTGGCAAACTGCTTGTGGGTGAGGAGGGCGAGCTGGCGGGCGAGCTCGAGCGGGTGGACGTCGAGGACCGAGGTGATCTGGGCTCTGAGCGGACGGATGGGCTTGGGGACTGAACTGCCGCTGACGGGCGAGTCGGGCGTGGCCATGACGCCGAAAACGGGTTTGACGGCGTTTTCGACAGCCGGGTCGGCGGCAAAGACAATGGCGGAGGCGTTTCCGGCAGCAGCGCCAGACGTGCCTGCAGACAGCATTCTTCCGTCGGATTGGATGCGAGATAGGCCGGCAGCGGCGCGCTCGCGAAGCGCCGAATGAGAAAGAACCGGGTATCGGGCGAGGTAGGAGCGACAGGCGTAGAGCGGACGGATGGCGTACTCGCCCGACTGAAAGACGAGGGCGGTGTCGATGACGTCTGCGAGAGCGGTGAACTTGCGGATGTTGACCATGCGCGACTCGGTTGCGTCGCACCAGGTCTTGTGGGTGGCCTCAATGTTAAAGAGCCGGGCCTCGTACGGAACAATGTAGGGGACGGCCGGCGGCGCAACAGAACTCATGACGTCTGCCGTGGTCTCAAAGCGGAGGAGCGGAGCAACGAGCTCCTCGAGGGTGGCGAGTCGGGCGCGAGCGGCGGCGGGAACGAGATCAAAGGTCGCCTGGACTGGCGGCGAGAGGAGGGTAGAGACGATGCACACCAGCGAGGCGTAGTTGTCAAGCACTGCACAGCAATGGGCCATGTCGACAAAGGTGACGACGGCGCGGGCGCGGTCCTGGGCCAACGACGGGGTGGTGACTTCCGAGGCGACCCAGGCGGCGCGGCGGGCAAAGCTGTTGACAAACGGGCCGAGGGCCGGCTGGGCCTGGTTCTTGAGAAACTCGTGAGGCTTGATCTGAGTGTAGGCCTCAAAGTCGAGGAGGGTGAGCTGGCGGGCCCACTCGTAGGCCGAGAGGTCGCTGAGGGCGGCGACCGAGTTTCCGAGGTTGTCGTCGGTGGTGTGCGGCGGAGCAAAGAACGGCGCGAGGCGATCGATGTCGTATGACGCTGGGAGCATGACCGACGCGAGCGAGGTCTCTAGAACATCGAGCTCTGTGGAGAGGAAGCCAACGAGGCGGGCTGACGGGGCGTCGGCCGAGACGCCGGAGGACTTTGACGACTGAATCGAGTCAAAGAAGCCGCGGACAATGGTGGCGAGGTTGTCCTCGGAGAGGTCTGTGCCTGCGGTGGCGAGCCAGGCGTGGAGGAAGAGGAGGGCTTGCACACGGATGGCCTCGCCGGTCTCGAGCGAGGACCAAGTGACGCCGGCGAGGATGGGTCCGTCGCGGTTGGCGAGCGTCCCGTTGGGGTCAACGAGCGTCGGCGGCAGGGTTGCGCCACCGTGGTGCGGGTCAAGCACGCCTGCAGCAGTGTGGGCGAGGAACCGCTGGACGACGGCCTTGAGAAGGAGCGTTGACGGGAGGTAGCGCTTGTGGGTGTAGAGAAAGACCCGCAGGAGGTGCGGGTCGACGTGGGCCGGCTGGAGGAGCTTGCGGAGAATGGCCTCTGGTCGGGCAGCGTTGATGCTGACGTTGATGTGTGCGTTGTCATAGACGCCCGGCCCAAAGTACGGGTAGTAGACCTCGAGCTCCGGCTCGGCGTCGGACATCTCGGGCGCTGGTTCATCGAGGGCGGCAAGCACATCCTGGTGGATGGAGGCAAAAGTGGAGCGGAGGACTGACGCAGACTTGTCGGAGAGAGATTCTGCGCCGAGGGCGCGGACCTGGGCGCGGAGATGCGATGCGGCGGCGCGAAGCTCCGAGACGGCGGCCTTTTGCTTGTCAGACGAGACCTTGGAGTGGAGGAACTTGCGAAGAAGGGCAGTCTTGAGCTTTTGACGCATTTTGTTGTCGGGAGCAAAGGCGACCCACCAGCGGGAGAACTCTGCCAACGAGACCTTGCCATCTGTGTTGAGATCCATGGCATGAAACTCTGCTTCGATGGCAGACCGCTCGAGATCAGGATCGAGACGAGAGGCCAAGACTGCAAACTCGTCCAGAGAGAGAGCACCGGAACGATCTTTGTCAAAGAGAACAAAGGCCTTTCTCGCTTCATCAGCCTTGAGCTCACGAACAACTTCAGTCATGTCTTGATACTCTGCCTTGACACTCGCCACTTCGGCCTCTGTCGCCCCGCTTTCTTCCAGCCGCCGCAGCCTGCTCCTCAGCCTCCGCTTCTCCTTGAGCAAGTGTCGGACCTTGTCGGACACAAGGCCCATGATGCCTTCTACCCCTATTTCGTTCATGTGGAAGAGTCGGGTGGGGTGAGGGGGAGTGGGGTGTGTGGTGGGGGGGGGGGGGGGGTGGCGAGTGGGCGGCGC
>NW_013657666.1:447367-485962 GCF_000142905.1 Thecamonas trahens ATCC 50062 | reverse complement strand
AGGGGTGGCAGGTGGCGATCAGGACGGGGTTGGGTGACTGGAGTGGGGGGGATGGCAGGTGGCGATCGGCACGCGGGGGGGGGGGGGGGGGGGGAGGGGTGAGGTGAGGGAAGGTGGTGTTTAGGTGGCAAAATCCCCATTGACGGCATGAGCAACGCCTACGACAAGATGCGGATGGAAGAGTTGTCGTAGCCCGCGATGAAAAAGTGGAAGGGACCGGAGAGATGGCTGGTTGGGAGTGCACCTGCGCAGGCGCGCTCCCCAGCGACAAAGGCGGAAAGGACGCCCGTGGCGACATCAAAGGTGACCCGGCACGGAACCCGATGCGGCATTGGAGTGCCAGGGAGCGAGGCCAGGGTGTTGTCCACCTTGATGGAGTCCGCCACCCAGCAGATGGTGTTCTCGGTGTTGTACTTGACGACGCTCGGAAGGACGCCACAACAGACACCGACCGAGACGTAGCCGCCCGACTCGGTCTTGCCGTTGCTGAAGGCATGGACCTCAAAGTCGAAGTTGGCCACGCCCGATGTGATGGCTGGAGTGAGGACGGCGCTGCCGTAGGTGGAAGCGGCACAGGTCATGATGTTGTTGCTCACGGTGGCACTGACAACCCGGGTGACATCGATCGAGTAGACATGCGAGCCGAGCGAAGGCGTGGTGATCGAGCCGTAGTCGGCGATCGAGACCGGAAAGTCCGGCAGGTCGGTGATGAGCTCGGCCGTGATGGGAAGGTTAAGAACGGGCGGGTCGGCGATGACGGCGCAGGCGACTTCCTTGGCCGAGCTCTCAACCTTCATAAACTCGATGTCCGAGAGCTGGAGAGAGTGGTTGATGCCCGCGGAAACAGCCTTGCACACCGAGACAAACTGGGCGATGGCCGCAAATCGAGCCTTGGCCTTGTGCTCACTTTCAGCCAAGATAGAGTTGACCATGTCGACGAGCTCGGTCTCGCGAGCACGAAGCTGGGCGATGGTGTTGTCAAAGAACCGGTTGATACCTTCGATGACCTCGTTGGCCGTTCCGCGCTCCGCGCGCAGGCCAAGCTTGGACATCACCTCGTTGAGCGTTGCCAGGCTCGTATCCACCTCGAGCAGCATGGAATCGAGCTGGTTCAGCTTGGAGCTCAGCTGTCGCTTACGCTTGGCAGCAACATCCTCGATCTTCTCACCCTGATGCCCGTGGTGGCGGCCATGCGGAGTGAAGCACGCCAGACAGCGCAGGGGATCCGATGCGCACCCAGGTTCGGTGCAGTACATGGTGATGGGCATGCTGGACTGGTCACACATCGAGGTCCGCGTCGTCGCCTCGGTGATCGGCGGGCGGTCCGCCCACCGGAAGAAGCTGCAAATCCGGTCGGCGCAAGACGCGCAGTAGAAGGTGCCGTCCGGGCTCTTCTCAAGGAACACAGTCGCCACCGGCACCGGATCGTCGTCGTCGTGCGAGCCTTCGCAGAGGAGAACCTGGTCGCGTGGAGGGTGAACTCGGCAATGGGCGTCAGATGCTTGATGAACTTGGTGTTCTTGACAATCTCACAATCGTCACCGCATGTGGGACACGTGCCTGATGACACCTCGCCGTTGCTACCGTTGATGGCACACTCTCCGCAGATGGAATGTCCGCACGACTGGCTGCATGCCACGACGAACGGCTGCTGCGTCGTGTCGACGGCGTTGAACGTTTTGTGCACAGGTAGCAATCAATCGAGCGCGGCTGCGTGGCCGAAGAGGCCGACGCCGAGGATCCAGCCTCGGAGGTACATGCTGACTCTGACATGATGATGGGGAGAGATGGGTATGCCCTTGGAACTCTGGCTGGCAAGAGCCAGATTGAGCCGGTAGTTTTCTTGCGGGAAAGTGTGACATCCGTGCAGGTGAGGGAGAATGCTGTGACAGCCGCGCCGTTTGCTGATACGTCTTGAACAGGCTGTGAAAAAGGACAGGGGGGGGGAGGCAAGGTAGTGGTCATGTTGAAAGTCATGGGCGTGCCTGGGATGGGGAGTAAGAGGCGGGACTGGGAGGGGGGGGAGGGGGGGGGCGAAAGAGGCAAAACGTCACACTTGTGTTCCGCGCGTCTCAGCTCGGTTGGCGACAAGGACAACCAGGAACAAGGACAATGGATTTGATGAGCTGGCAAGAGTGCGAGGAAGGAGTAAGGGAGAGGTGCGAGAGGGCGAACGGGCACGCATCCATCATTCTTCGCATTGTTCAGGCACCAAACGACCGGCCTCGGCCACAAGCTTGACCAGTACATCGCCATGGCACGGCTTGGGCTTGCACCAACAGCCAAGAGTCTTGCCATTGAGCTCGGAGAGCGCAGCCATGAGATCTGGCTGGGCGCGGACGTACCGCTCGTAGGCGGCGCAAGCAGCCGCGTGCGAACCAGCCGACTTGACCGAGAACGGATTGGCCCACTTGCTTCTCTTCAGCCGCCATCCGCCCATAAACATGTTCCTTCCGATGTACACATCGCAGTCGACCACTACTTTGCCACCCTTTCGGCGGATCCGGACCACCCGAGTCGCCGTAGCCTTGGGCCGAGCTGAGATCGAGTTTGTCTTGACGTGCTCGCCAGTTGTACCGGCAAGCAGCCTAGCCACCTTAGACTCTCGGCTCGCACTTGATCCCTCCTCACCGCAGTCGCGCTTGCGCTTGCTCGGCGAGCTTGCACCAACCAAGTCCGCCATTGCGATGGAGTCAGGCGATGAGTCGCGGTCGCGAACAGGGAACTGACTTGCACATCGCCGAGTCGCACAAAGCCGCCCAAAGTCACCCATCAACCCACCCATCCGCCCACCCATCAACCCACCCATATCACCCACCTCGTCTCCACCCATCAACCCACCCATCACCCAGCTCATCTCCACTCATCAACCCATCCATCCCCACCCTCACCGAGCTCATCTCCATCAATCGTTCGCCCGCACCCGTTCGTTTTCACCCCCGTTCGTTCTCACCCGTTCGTTCTCACACCCGTTCGTTCACACCCGTTCGTTCACACCCGTTCGTTCACACCCGTTCGTTCACTCGTTCGTTCACCCGCTCACCAACGCCAATTGTTCTCGGTCTCGTTTGTTTCACTTTTTGGTCGTCACAGTCGTCTCCGATGCGGGTCTTGGTGCTCGGAGCGACGGGCTTTGTCGGCTCAGCCGTTGCCCGTGCCTTTGTAGTTGCCGGCTACCAAGTATTCGGTACCTGCCGCACAGAAGGAAAGGCTGCTGCCCTCCGCCGTAATGTACGCCCTCTTCCACCCCTCCACACTCCCTCTCCCTCCTTCCCCCCCCCCCCCTCCTCCTTCCCCACCCCCCCCCCCCCCCGCGCCTCTGTCGGTCGCTTCATCGCAATTTGATTGATTTCGCCTTTGAAGATTTTTTCTCCTCCTCCTCCTCCTCCTCCCCACCGCCCCAACCCTGCAAGCATGCGCTCCCTTCTCCGCACACGCCCAAGCTTGGACTCTCTGTAGCTCCTCCTCCCATCCTGTTTGTGAATGCTGATGATTCAACATCATGCACCACTCTGCATTTTAATGATGATACCTTTATCTACACCAAGATCTGTTATGAAGTCATTCTCAAACAAAAGGATATATTTTTTTGGAAAGGCAGGCGACGAGCTCGCGCAAAGCGCCCGCAGCTCGGTCACTTCCTTCCTTGCCGCCCTCGTGGCTTTGTTTGTCATTTTTGTATGACTCACTCGCTCGCTTGCTCTCGCTGTGTGGTATTTTGTTTGCGCGCCTTCTGTTGGGATTTTTTCGATCGATGTGCAATTGTAGGAAATCACTCCGGTGATGTGCGACCTCGCCAAGGCTGAGAGCTACGCAGAGGCGCTGGAGGACGTTGGCGTCATTGTGCACTGCGCACTTGATGCCACCGCCCCGCAGAAGACCGATGCTATCGTGGTTGATGCCATCAATGCGGCGTGCAGGGCAGAGCCTGGGAAGACTGTCATCATGCTCTCGTCCATCTGGTATGTTATCACTCTGCTGACTCTGCTGTGCCCCCCCCCCTCCTTCCCTTGCCGCCTTCCCCTCCCAAGAGTCCTCTCTGCCGGAGCAACTGCTGGTCCTGGCGCGGTGCTGCGGATGATGATATCATATCTTTGCTGAAGGAATGTCCTGGCTGCAAGCAATTGTAGTCGGTGTGCCTCGTTCTGAGGCCCCTTTGGGACGCCTCCAACCTTTGATGCCGTCGGGCACACCGCCCGACACATAGTTACTCTGACGCGCCCTCATGCCGCGCTTTGCCTTGGCCGTCCGGCCGTGAACGGGTGGTTGACTCTAGTTAGACTCACTCTCTCTATCCCTGAATGCGGTGACAACAGGATGTACGGCGAGCAGCGCCGGGTCATTGACGAGGCGACGGCCGACAACCCGCCCAAGCTCATCCGCTGGCGGTCGAGCCATGAGGAGTCTGTCCTCCGCAACGAATGCGTCGCTTCGGGCTTTGTACTCCGCTGCGGCGTGGCCTACGGCCGCCAGGGTTCGCTGCTCTCAGTTTACGCCGGGCAGGCTGCAACCCACGGCTCGATCCGGTTCCCCGGTGACGGCGCCAATCACATGCCGATGGTCCATGTCGATGACATTGCGCGCGCCTGTCTGGCCGCCTGCGAGTCAAACCTCCTCGGCCCTAACGTGTTTGTTGTCTCGGCCTCGAACGTCATGGTCGCCGAGCTCATGCACGAGCTCGCCACCGCCTGCGAGCTCGATTCGATGGACAACGTCGCGTACACGGGCAAGCCCCATAACATCGACCTTTTCGGTCGCTGCCTGGTCATGGACCAGAAGGCCGACGCCTCGTTCACCCGCTTGAAGCTGGGTTGGACCCCGCTGCACCGTCCGTTTTGCGACGATGCCGCCCGCTACGTCGAAGCCATGCGCGAGTTCTTGTAGAATCTTGCACCTGATGAAACACCTCCTCAACTCCTTTACCACCACACAATCAACCTCCTCTAGCTCTCGACCGCCTCGCGCGCCCGGCCCAGTGCCTGGAACACGCCCTTGACGCGGTCGAGCACAGCGTCGCGCGTCTCGTCGGCCAGCGTCCGCCCGATCACCTGCGCAAACTTATCCGGATGCCACCGCCGCGAGAGCTCCTTGTACGCTCCGGACCCGTCCACACGCAGCATGACCACCATCGATGCCTCCAGCCCAGTCCCTGGTGGTCCGACCAGCGGCGGCCACGGGATGTCGCCCATCCGGACCCATCCCGACCGAGCGCTCGCCGCCGCGCCACGGACAGACCCAACAAACGCCTTCCACGACTCGTGGTGCTGCTCCACCCGGACTCGCATCATCCGCGAGATCGCCATTGTCCCGGCCGCTCGACATCCGTCATCAGGCTCGTTTGCGCCAACCTCCTCTGCCCGAGGCCCGCCTGCCTGGTGCCGTGCCCTGCGCTGTCGCGCCGCTGCGGCTGCCGCCGCTGCTGCTGCCGCCGCCGCCGCTCCTCTTCTGCCTGATTGCCGGCTCCTCTGTCGCCACTGATGCCGCGCGCCCGACATCCGCGCCGCCGCCGCCCGGCGGTGCGCCTTGGTGTCGACTGGCACACTCCGCCGCGCCGCATGCTTTGCACGCTTCGCCTGTGCGGCATCAACCTCGCGCTGCGCCACACTTGCCCGTGCACGCTCTACCGCCCGCCGCTCGCGCTCGGCCTCGCGCTGCGCGTGCTGCGCCGCAGCCTCGCGGAGCCGATCCGCTGCCGCTGCTGCTGCCGCTGCTGCCTCGGCCTCGCGCTTGACTCGCTCAGCCGCCAAAGCTGCCTCGGCCGCCGCTGCTGCTGCTGCAGCCGCTGCCGCACGCCGCTTGGCCTCAGCGGCCTCAGCAGCAGCCAGTGCAGCAGCCACCTCTTGTTCTTTGGCAGCTACGCTGTTAAAGACCGAGGCGAGGCGAACAGCAGCAAATCTTGGCTCCGCCCCACTATCCGAGTCCTCGATGTCCGAAGATGCCTCGGCCTCGGCCTCGACCTCGGCTGGCGACGACGACAGCGGCTGCGGTGACGGCGAGAGAATCGACGATGACGAGACTTCAGTGGACAACACGTCATCACGTCGAAAGCCAGGTGTCGATACCATCTCGTCTGGGAGCAGTCCCGGATCAAAGTACACCTCCACATCGCTCCCTGAAACCATCTCCTCTGACTCGTCCGACGACGACGCCGACGCCGACGATGACAGCACAGATCCGCCACTCGCCTCATCCGCGCCCAACAACCCACAATCGCAACCATCCTCGGCCTTGTCCACAACGCCATCAAGCCGGCCTTTGTATTCCTGAATCCCACCAGCATCAGCGCCGGCATCAGCACCGGCAGCAGTGCCGGCAGCGTCCACGTCACGGGCACCATCGACAGCTTGGTACGGTGCGGCTGCAAACGGACGCGGACGGGCTGACTTGCACGCAGAAATTTCAGGATGTCTTGGACTTTGCCCGATCGCTCTTGTCGTACTGTTGTCGAGTCCTTGCGCCTCGAACGGCGGTATATTGCGGGCTTGGAAAGACGGGGAAATGTCAGTTGAGCTCGCCTGCCCACATGGTCTGCTCGATTCGGCGATGATGGGGATGGGGACAGCGGAGACATGGAGCGTTTCTGAAGACTGCAAAGTAGGTATGTATGTAGTTGATTGTGTCTTCTCGTTCAGGTCTGCCCCGCTACTCACTCGCTGTAGGCACCCGCCCATGGCGCCTTTGAGTCGGGTGCCCTTCACCACGCCCTCCCGCGATTGGTCGCTCGTCGGCGGCTCACTTTGGCGCGTCGATCAGTGGAACGATGAATTCATCGATGTCGCATTGAGTTCTCGTCGCAGCGAGTCGTGGACCACACCGATTGTCAGTGTACATCATCGACATCCATGATCTGTGACAACAACACGCCTGTCGCACTGTGCTCGGTTGACTCGGCTGCGGAGTGTGGCATGCGAGCTACGGATGGGCTCAAAAGACAGTGAGTGGGTAACCATATCGTGCAGCAAATCAACGATCTTTGTATCTCCGCTGCACAACCAATGAATCAAGCTGAGTTCTGCACCCCTCCACTACTCACCGTGGGCACACAGGACTTTTCCTAACGAATTATGGTCAGTATCCATATCAAGGGTCCTCGTCCGATCTGTTCAGATGATGTGGATGATGATGATGCGGTAGTTTGAAAGAGCCAGACAACGGTTCGCCGTGTCAACAGCTTCGGCTCGGGGTGCTCGACACACTTGTCGCTCACATCTACTTTCGCACACACAATCATGGCTGCTGTTGCCGTCTCTTCACCTTCCAAGCCCGCCACCGGCGAGAGCTCAGGCCCCAAGGTCGCCAAGCGGTACGTGAGCTTGAATGTACCCAGTGTGCGATATCCCAGCGCTGGCGAGCTTTCGCTTCTTTGTGGTGGCCGTTGCGGCGGCAAGTCGGGGAGACGAAAATTTTGAAAGTTTTACCAACGGACAAACTCACACAAGTATGGATGGAGGGGGTTCAGCCTGCAATCGGAGCTCATGTCGCTGATGATGTCGGGCGACGAGGGTGTGTCGGCCTTCCCGGATGGGGACAATCTGTTCCACTGGGTGGGGACGGTCAAGGGCGCCGATGGGACGGTGTACGAGGGCCTCGAGTATAAGCTCTCGCTCACCTTCCCGACCTCGTATCCGTACTCGGCGCCAACGGTCAAGTTTGTCACGCCGTGCTTCCACCCGAACGTTGATCAGTACGGCAACATTTGCCTCGACATTCTCAAGGACAAGTGGTCGGCGATCTACAATGTTTCGACCATCCTCATCTCTATCCGCTCGCTCCTTGGCGAGCCGAACAACGACTCGCCGCTCAATGGCTACGCCGCTGCGCTGTGGGACAACCAGACCGAGTACCGGGCGGTCAATGTCAAGAAGTTTGCCGAGGGCACTGCGTGATGACGGCTGATCACTGCCTCTCCGTGCTGCGGAACTCGGGCTATCTTGTCATCCTGCCTCGGCTCCCGGCGCGCCTCCAACGACCCCCCCCTGGCGCGCGCCATCTGACCGGCGCGCTACCTTCCTTGTTAACTCTGCCCCTCAATCGATAAATGACGGACCTCCTCCTCCTCAACCACGGCACGGCGGCGGCTGCGCCTCGCAACACACATTTATGGGGGCGCGGGCGCCGAGGCGAACGAGTATGAGCCGGTTCCGCGGCGGCCGCCGTCTTCGATGAGCTTACTCGACTCTTCGAGCAAGCTCATCTGGGCGGCGAGGTCTTTGGAAGCAAAGAGCTGCGGGAGCGAACGCTGCGACTTGTCGAGCAAGCGCTTGAGCTGGACGACATGGCCGTGCTGGAAGTAAAAGGCGACGCAGTCGCCGCGCGATTTGGCAGGCAGGAACGCAGCGATCTTGTCAAACTGCTTCGGGTACATGAGAAACTTTTGGACGTAAATGAACATCTCCTGGCGAGTCCACGGGTTGGCCGCCGCCACAAACGCGTCGGTCCGGGCCACGTCGTGCATTCGCCCGTTGTTGTCGATGAAGATCGGCGTCTCCAGGCACGACCGCCGGTCCGTCCGGAACCGGATCATGTCTGGCAGCTCGGCGTGGACCGAGACCGGCCTGCCGTCGGCGTTGGTTGAGACCAGCGCCTCGGCCTCGAGCCGCGCAAGGATCGCCGCAAACTCTGCGTCCGATCTTGCCGAGTCACGTCCGGAAATCGGGGTCCCGGGGTTGGCTGCGAGGCCCAGTGGGGTGGTGAACAGCGTCTTGGACGTTGTCCGTCGCCGGCTCGAGTTGCCCGACATCCGTGCGAGGAGCGCTGTCTTTCGCGCATACTGCTTCTCGAGCTCGCTGTACTGCTCGGCCGCCTCCAGGCGCTTGGCGTGTCGCGCTGCGAGTGCCTTGGCAAGCTTGGCCTTGACCCGCGGGCCCATGACCACGTGCCGGGTTGCCGAGTCGTCGACGCAGGCTAGCTCAGCCGGCGACGTATACAGCGGCCGGCAGTTGACTGTCATGCCCAGCTGTGGCTCGTCAAGAGAGAGCGCGGTCCGAACCGCCGGCGGAAGCACCGACGTGACTTCGTTGTGTGCCGAGGTCGCTGCCGCACGGTTCGAGCTCAGCACGTCCTTCACCACCCCGAGTGAGCCGAGCGGGCCGTCGTCCGGAAGCTGCTCCAGTCGCGGCAGCATCGGCACTCGCCCGGAAGTCCTAGCGTCTGCGACCTCATCCATGACAGCTGCCGCCTCTGCAGCAGCAGCCTCGTTCTTGGAGCCACCAGCTGCCGCTGCTGCTGCTGCCGCTGCGGCGGCCACCTTTGCTGCGGCCACTTCCGCTGCCTGCTCCTCGAGCTTGGCTGCTGCGGCGGCCACAAGCTTGTGTTCGCGCTTGGCCTTGGTCGCCAGCTTGGTCAGCTCGAACTCGACCTTGGCCACCTCGAGATCCAGCTTCTCGATGGCAATGGTGAGCTGGGTCTTGGTCGGAAGCTCTGGTTGGTCCACTGGCTGCGGCTCCGGCAGCGGGCGTGCCCGCTTGGCTGCCGGGGGACCGACACCCGGCGACGACGTCTCGCTCGTGGCCGCCTCTTCGGTCGCAGCACGCTTGAGTGACGGGGAGCTGACTGGCGCCGCCGGCGGTGTGCCGAGCGACGACGGCGGGAGAGTGGCCGAGACACTTGGCGACGGTGCTGCCTGCGGCAGGCGCTCTGCCTGCGGCAGGCGCTCTGCCTGCGGCGGGCGTTCTGCCTGCGGCGGGCGCTCTGCCATCGGCGGTGGAGGATATGCGCCGCTGGGCGCAGCCAGGGGCCGCGGGTCACGTTCGCGGTCACGGTCACGGTCGCGGTCCCGATCGCGGTCCCGGTCTCGGTTCCATTCTCCGCTTGCCCGGTCGCGTCCACGGTCGCGGTCGTGGCCTTCGCGCCCGCGGTCACCGGGCCGTTCCCATGTTCGCGGGTAGCTCGCCTGGGCTGGGCGTGGCCCAGCCGGTGGCGGCGGCGGTGGTGGGTAGCTGCGGACGGGTCCGGGGCGATCTCCGCGGTCGCCCGGGACGAGCGACGGTGGTGGTGCTGTCGGTGCCGGTGGCGCCAACGACGAGCCTGACGGACCACCGGTGCGATGGTGCGATGATGGAGTGTGGTGATGTGAGTGGTGGTGCGAGTTGTGGTGCCGCGAGCCGCGGTCGTAGCCAGCCCGGTCACGATCGCTACGATCGCCGGCCCGATCGCGGTCGCGATCCCCAGCCCGGTTGCGGTCGCCGCCGCGCTCGTCGATCCTGTCGCCGCGGTCGTAGCCGCCAGGACGGTGATGCGAGCGCGAGCCCTGCCCGTAGTACGAGGCTGACGGATGCTGGGCAGACTGGCTACTTCCACCGTGGACGACGTCCATGTCGCGCTCTGACCCATGGCCGAGCGAGTGGCGATGCGAGTGCGAGTGTCCCGGCCCGTGGCTGTGGCCGTGGCCAGGTGGCCCATGCCCGTGGTTGCTCGACCGGTTCCCTCCACTGCTCCGTGGATAGCCACCGGCTGACCGCGGCGGCGGCGGCGGGCGGTAGCCACCGTGTGACAAGCGGCCCGCAAGCGGCCCTGAGAATGCGCCTCCGCTAACCTGTCCCTGTCCGGGACCAGAGTTGCCACCACCATCACCACCCGGCGGGCCTCCAGCCGGACCCATTCCGGGCGGAGGAGGATAGCTCCGCGACGACGATGACGAGTTGTGATGAGCATCCCTGCCATGACGATGATGACCATGACCGCGACGACTGTGGCTGTGGCTGTGGCTGTGGCTGTGGCCATGACCATGACTGCGACCGTACTCAATCTCATGACCATGCCCACCATGGCTTGTCCGAGAACCTCCACGTCCAAGGCCATACCCGCCATGGCCACCATGGCTGCTACCGTGGCTGCTACGCAAGCCAGCACCAGCACTCCCGCCACCGCCACCACCACCGCCACCACCACTGCCAGCAAGCTCCCCACCAGCCCATTCCCTTGCCTCCCGACCTCTCTCCCATTCGCTGCTTTCCCACTCCCTCCCTCCACGGCGCCCACTCCCTCCGAGGGGACCGACCCGTCCGCCAGCTCCTCCCCCTCCTCCACCTCCTCGCCAACCACCACCACCACCACCACCACCACCACCTCCGCTTGGTCCACCGCTTCCAGGGTGCTCACGCTCACGCTCACGCTCACGCTCACGTTCGCGCCATGTATTCTGCATGGGCATGGACTTGCCCCCCACTGTGGCACAAAGTGAGGTGGTCGGGGTGGGTGGGTGGGGGTCGTCCGTGGGTGACCTGACCGGTTGGGGGCGGAGGAGACGGTCAGCGGAGGGAGAGGCTCGCTCGTGTACGAGCTCAACCTGGCAAGGGCATATCGGGGTGGGGGTTTTGATGATCGAATATAGTAGGGTAATGGGGTTGGAAACAAGGTAGGAGTGAGTGCGAGACTCAAACCGATTGCGGTTGAAATGTGGGCTGTAAACAGAGAGAGAGTGTGTGTGTGTGGCAGGAGGGAGAGGGGGGGAAGGGGGAGTCTGCGTCGTGTTGGTCGCACTCGCAACTATGATGCGACGCCGCCGAGACTCTGGCCGTGCACTACCTGCTAGGAAATACGTCACGACGATCAACCGATCAGCCGATCACACTTACCCTTCCCCTATTTACCCCCCCCCCCCCCGTCACAACAAAAACCACGACCTTTTCACAGCATCTCCCCACCTCCCCACCCTCCCCCTCACCTTCCACCCTCCCCCCACCCCCCACCACATACGTATACCCATACACGGCACTCATTTTTGCATACGTACGCAAGAGAAAACCATCTTCACTACCTCTGCCCTGCCTGACTCTTCCCCTTGTCCCCCCTCCCCCCTCACACACACCTCCTCCGCATGGTATACCATGTTCCCAAGGTTATGCCAACAAAGTGGTGGCCCCCCAGGACCCGCCCTCTCCCCGTCCACCTCCCCGTCCCCCTGCATATAGCCCCCCCCCCCCCCCCTCCCTCCCCCCCCTCCTTGTGCTACATCCCCACTACACTCATGGTATGTGACTTGTGGGGTGAACAGGGGAGCATATGTCTGCTGGAGAGGACCAGAAGGAAACTGTGACCCCAGGTGGGATGGACGAGGTGGTGGCCGACGAGCGTGTCGAGGTGGAGGGGACCGAGGGTGGCGAGGCCGGGGCAAGTGGAGTTGAGCACATTGTGGAGGAAGACATGGAGGCTGGCAATGAGGCAAAGGCTCGCGGGAACACAGAGTACAAGGCTGGCAACTACCGCGGCGCGGTGGAGGCCTACACGGAGGCCATTGCTCATGCTCCGTCCGAGCCGGCCTTCCATGCCAACCGCTCCATGGCGTACATCAAGTTGGAAAAGTACCACGAAGCGCTGGAGGACTCGCTCAAGGCCATCGAGCTCAAGCCCGACTATCTCAAGGCCCATCTCCGCGCCGGCACCTGCTACCGCATGATGGGCGAGTTCTCCAAGGCCCGTGCCCAGCTCAACGTTGTCATTTCTGCCGATGCTGGCAACACGACCGCGAGCTCGGAGCTCGGCCTCATCACTGTTGTCGAGCGCGACATGGCCCAAGGCTACGAGCTGCTTGCCGCCGGCCAGGCCCGCCCCGCCTTTTCGGCCTTTAAGTCGGCCCAGCGGGTCGCCCCGCTCTCCAAGAAGGTGCTCATGGGCATTGCCGAGACGTACCTGGCGCTGGGACAGCATGCCGAGGCATCATCGATGGCCTCGCGCGTCCTCCGTGAGTCGGGTGACCGCAACGTTGACGCGCTCTACGTCCGCGGCGTGGCGCACTACTACCTGGAGAACTTTGACCTCGCCATCAACCACTTCCGCATGGCCGTCCAGTACGACCCGGACCACAAAAAGTCCATGGCCATGCTCAAGCAAGTCCGCAAGCTGACCAAGGCTAAGGCCCGTGGCAACGAGGCCTTTAAGGCCCGCAATTTTGCCGACGCCATTGAGGCCTACACCGCCGCCCTCGCCATCGATCCCAAGCACGACGCCTTTAACGCCAAGCTGTACAACAACCGTGCTGCCGCCGCCATCCATCTCGGCGACTATGACTCGGCCGAGGCCGACTGCAACGCTGCCATTGCCGCCGACTCGGGCTACGCCAAGGCTTACGCCCGCCGCGGCTCGGTTCGCCTCGAGAAGGAAATGTACCAGGAGGCCGTCTACGACTACGAGCGCGCTGTGCAGCTCGAGCCCGAGAGCCGGAGCTTCAAGTCGGAGCTCCGCTCCGCCAAGCACGAGCTCAAAAAGTCGCTGCGCAAGGACCTGTACAAGATCCTCGGCGTCACCAAGCGCGCCACCGACTCGGAGATCAAGAAGGCGTATCGCAAGCTTGCCCGCACCTGGCACCCGGACAAGCACGCCACCGCCGACGAGGCCGACCAGGCCGCCGCCGCCGAAAAGTTCAAGGACATCCAGTTGGCCTACGGCATCCTCTCCGACGACCGCAAGCGCGCCCAGTATGATGAGGGCCACGAGGTCTCAGACATTGACTCGGGCCAGGCCGGCCACAACCCGTTCGGCGGCATGGGCGGCTTTGGCGGCGGCGGCGGCATGCACGGCATGGCTGCCGAGGACCTGTTCAACATGTTCGGCGGCGGCATGGGCGGCGGCATGGGCGGCTTCCGCTTTTAAGTCGGAGAAAACCGTGCCGCAGAGAACTTGCCGCTGTGCACCTCCCGGTCGAGAACCTCGTCCGTCCCGAGCGCGTAGTCGGCAAGGACCTGCCCGATCGCTGGCCCAAACTTGAAGCCGTGGCCCGAAAACCCGGCCCCGACCACCACGTCCGAGTGCTCGACGTGCTCACCGAGGATAAAGTCAAAGTCTGGCGAGTTGGAGTAGATGCACCGGATGGCGGTGACAACCGAGGCGTTGAGGCCCGGGAAGAGCTCGTCCGCAAACTCCCGCGCCAAGCCCAGCATCCGCCTGTTGATGCCAAAGTCGCGCGTGGCTGGATCCGGCCGCTCGCTCAGCGCCTCGCCCTCGTTCATTACCGCCACCTTGACGCCCGACACCCCGCCGCGGACCGCCGGAATGCCGTAGAACCCGCGGGGCGTGTCGTCAAAGTAGTGCCCGATGAACGTCGGCATCGCTGCGGCGCTGTGGTCGATGCCCGATCCGGGCCGCGGCGCAAAGTACGTCGTCTGCTCGTTGGACATAGCCAGCGGGAGCTTGCGCAGCCCTGACGCCTTCAGCACCGTGTTGGTCCACCCGCCGCCAGTCACCACGATCTTGCGTGCCCTCCACGCACGGCCGTCGTCGGCTACTACCTGATGGACCGCGCCTTGCTCGCCGAGTTCGATCTTGCCGACTCGGGTGTGCTCGCACACGGCCGCGCCGTCGGCCTCGGCTGCTGCGTAGAGCGTGGCCACTGCAAGCGAAGCGTACACCACTGATCCTGCTGCTTGGTACACCGCGCAGTCGCCGGGCCGCAGCTTGAACTGCGGAAACCGAGCGGCGACATCGTCCGGGGAGAGCAGCTCGTAGACTTCGCCGAGTGCGTCGTAGGTGGCCATGAGGCTCGCCAGCGACTCTGAGTCGCTGGGGCCAAAGTCGAGCGAGCCGCAAACGCGGCGAACGGGCTGGCCAAGGCGTGGAACCCAGGCAGCGAGGACAGGCTCTCCAGGTGTGCCCGAGCCGGACGGCGTGTCGACCCGGTGCGGCGCGCCAGCCGCCAGTTCCGGCGCCCTCGCGGAGAGCTCGTCCCACATGCGGTGGGCGGCGTGGGCGAGGCCCACATACAATGGGCAGTCGTAGGCAATGCGGGCAATACGCCCATCGCCTGCTGACGATCCGTACGGGTGGCACCGCCCGTACTGCTCCACAAGGAGAGTCTTCGCCCCTGCCTTGGCTGCTGCCGCCGCTGTGGCCGCGCCCATCACCCCGCCGCCGATCACAATCACGTCGTGGACAGTCTCGCTCGACTTCCGGCAGGCAACGGCGTTGGAGAGCCCGGCGCGGAGAGCTGATGGCGCCACGAGCGCGCCACAGAGCGGCCCGAGTGCCGCAAGCATGTGTGTCAGAGAGGTGCGTGTGCATCTATTGTTTCAGGTGCTCCCTGTTGTCTTGGCCCGCTTGGCCGGCGGCGCGCCGGACGCCACCGCAGCATCTGGCGGAAGCTCGCGCTTGGTCGACGCCGGCGGAGCGAGACTGTCGAGGAAGGACGGTGGGAGATAGGCGGTGACGACCGGAAGGACGGCCGTCTCGGCAGGAGGGTTTGGGGTGGCCTCGCCGGCAGGGCTGGCGACGGCAGAGACAGCAGCAGGCGAGGCGGCGACATCAGCGTCGGCAGCTTCGACTGCGTCGGTAGGAGCGTCAAAGTCCCAGGTATAGCCTTGGGCGAGGTCGAACGACGCTTGCGAGTGCAGGACGTCGACGGCCTGGTTGACGTAGTGGGCGATCTTGGCTACCCGCGAGGCGAGGAGCGATGCAAGGAGCGGAGCCATGTAGATGGTGCCCTCGAGGACAAAGAACACGTCTGCCGGCTTTAGGTCCGTCGGCGATGTGCGATTGAGCCCCCAGATGATGTACAAGGCCGGCGGGCGCGAGCTGTTGGTGTCGAGGCGGTACTCTTTCCCCACAACGTTACTGCATCCCAAGCGCCCACGAATCCCACATCTTTCCTATGAGTCCCCCCCCCCCCCCCCCCCCTCCCCCTCCCCCTCCCCCTCCCCCTCCCCCTCCCCCTTCCTGTTCTCCTCCCCACGGCCACCTACCTCATCTCGTCCAAGTGCTTGCCAGCCCGGGCAGCCACCGCGTTGTTGGACTGCTGGTCGTAGAAGGGGGAGATGGAAAAGTAGTCCAGTACACGGTCGACATGCAGAGGAAGCCATGCCTCGTCACGGAAGCAGAGGTGGCTGAGCTCGCTCATACCCTCCTCCTAGATGTGCGTGAGGTGCTTGCCGACTCCCGCCCCACCGCCGCCCCGAGTCACCATCGCCGCCCGTCGACCTGCGCCCCGCCGTCTGCGCCTGCGCCCTCTTACTGTGCTTTGGCTGTGCCGGCCCCACACCCTGCTGATCAGCCATGCACCTCGACGTCTCATCTTGACGTCCCTTGCCTCTTCCATCCTACCCGCTCTTGCTCTCCCGCCGCCGCCGCCACGATGGTCGTGTCGGAAAAGGGCTTCAACTTTGGCGGCGATCGGGCGGCGATCGGGCGCGATCCCGCTGGGCGGTGGCGGTGGGGTCTGGGACCGAGCTAGGCCACCCACTCCTCTTGGACGCCGGCATGTCGTACCACAGCGACCGAGGCGGTGGTGGGGGATATCCTGGGCGGAGCAGCGGGGCTACGACCGCCGCAGCTCGGGCGGTGGTGGATACGGGCGGCCTCGCGACCGGTCGCGCGAACGGGACGAGTATAGCACCAGCGGGGCGGGCATGGGCGGCGGACCGCCGCAGGGCGGTGGGGGCTACGGCCACGGGCATGGGCACAGGCATGGGCACGGGCCTGGGCACGCCTACGACGCCCACTCAGGCATGCACGGAGGAGGCGGACCCGGACACAGCGCAGGCTACGGGCAGCCGGGCTACCCAATGCCGCCACCGCCTGCTGCTGGTCCGGGCTACGGGCGCGAGCGGCAGGGCCACGGGCACGATCGGCCGCGAGTCCATCCGCGCGCTGGGCAGCAGCTCTGGCAGGGTCGCGACCGGGCCGAGCGGCAGGGCCACGGCTCCCATCCGGGCGACCATCATCGTGGCGGGTACGTCGGCGGGGACGATCTGCGGAGCAGGGACCGTGGGCGGGACAGAGACCGCGACCGTGACCGTGGAACAGACCGTGGTGAGTACCGCGGTGGGAGTGGCGTGCCAGCTGCACGGAGGTCGTCGGTTCATGGCCGGCTGGGCCCGCGGCCGTCGGATGCGGCCGCAAGTACGTCACGCGACATCCGCCGCCCGCACATCGACGTCGAGTTTAAGGCTCCCGACGCCCAGCCGTCACCGCGAGAGGGTGTGTACCCATCACCGCGGGAGGCTCCCTACCCGTCGCCACGTGGACCGGCCATCGCCACGGATGGCGCCTGCGGCGCCGTCGCCACGGATGGCGCCTGCGGCGCCATCGCCACGAATGGCAGCTCCGGCGCCATCACCAGCGGCTGTTCCCAGCACGCCCAAAAGCCAACGTGCTACCATCCAGCAGAGCTTTCCGTACCAGTTGAGCCAAAGCGAGATCGAGTACGCGCGCGGGATGGAGGCAGCCGGCAAGGCGGTCGCCGCGTTCAACGCCGCCGCATGCGAAGTCGTCGCGGCCAAGTACCGGCTCGCCTACCTCGAGCGCTCTCTCGCATCGATCGACGACGAGGCCAAGGTCTACGGCCTGGACCTGGCGCCGGCTGTAGAGTAAACTGTATCATCACTTTAGCGCGGTCTACGAGGCTGGCGACGGGTCGGCTGGGAAGAGATCCCCCTTGAGCAGGCGGACAAGCTCGGCCGCAACGTCCTCGGACGAGTCGACAACAAAGGCATGCGGCGCGCCAGTGGCGTCGATGTACACATGTGGATGGTCCGGGTATGCTTCACGGGTCATGTGCGCGTGGTTGATCGGCGCCCATCCATCGTCCACTCCGTAGTAGAAGACCAAGTCGTCGATGATGGGCGAGAGGTCCGGCACGGCGTTGACAGTGACAAACTCGGTCCGAGCCATGCCGAGGACGGCAGCCGCGGTGGAGAACGAGAATGAGGAGAGCACAATGTCGGCCGTGCGGTCGTCGGCCGCTGCATCCGATGCCATCCGCATCACCGGCTTGACAAGCCGGCCGGGAAGCGCGCCCATGACCGCCACAGCGGCGGCCGCAGCATGTCGCAGCCCGGGCAGCGTCACGTAGTTGAGTACTCCGGCATGCTCCTTCATCGAGTGCAGCGTGGGGAAGAGGTTGATGCCGCGGATGATGTCAACGCCCGGTGCAGCCGCCTCGCCGCTTGCCGCGCCAGCTGCTGACGCGCTCTGCAGCATCAGTTGCGTCACAATGTGGGCACCGATCGAGTGGCCGGCAAGCACAAACTTGGGCGCAGCTGCCGTTGCTGGTGACTCGGCAATGGCACGGAGGATAGCCGACTTGTGCGCGATCTGCGACTCCAGATCCCAAGACAGCCGAGTGGGCGCCAGCTGTGGCTCTCCGGCGATGTGCGAAGCGAACGGGAGATCGAGCGAGGGCACCTCGACCTCGTTGGGAAGACCAGCAATGTGGCCGACATGGGAGACAGCAGCGACCGCGACCTTGCCTCCCCATGCCGCGTAGAGCGCAAGGAGGAACGGCTCGTAGAAGGAGACGATGCCCGGATTGCCCGGCACGAGCAGGAGAACCGTCGACGGAGGCTCAGCAGGTGCTTCGGCGTCGGGCGGAAGGAGGACGCGCGCCTCCGGGTGCTGCAGTACCTGGGTAACTACTCCGCCAACACGCACTCGGATGACTTCCATGGGGGAGGTGGCCATCGTAGGGAGAGGGGAGTGTGTGTCTGTGGGGGAGGGGGGGGGTTGAGCAAGCGGAGGTCGAGCGAGGGATGGCTGCCCGGCCTTTGGCCTCATGCCGCTTCACAGGCAGAGCATGCTAGAGCGAGACACGGTCGCACTCGTGCGATCCATCGATGAGAAGAGAGCGGGGAAGGAGGAGGGTGATGCAGTTGTTGTGGGATCTCTGCGTGGTGATGACGGATGGGAATGACGGGGGACAAGCGCAGGGCAAGCACATCGGCCAACGCTGTGGACAGGCTGAGGACAGGTTGCGAAGAGAGGCTCAGCTTGTGGAGGCGGGTTGTTGGATTGTTCCCGAGGTCGACCATGTGACGATCACATGTATCTGAGGGAGAGAGTTGAAAAGGGAGGTCTTAGATCAGCCCTGGCGTCGTGTCTCGCCGCCGCATATCGCCGCGCTGGCTGGCGCGACTAAGAGGGGACTCGGGCGACGAGCCAACCGACCGATAGCCCACGTAGGCGTTGCCCATCCCCCCCTCCTCCGCCCCTTTGCCTCCACCATCATGGATGGGAACCGTCCCAAGCGGTGCGGGCGGCCTATCCCGGCCATAGCAGCAGTCAAAGTGGGTCGAGGGTCCCAGTCCGGGCAGGTGACACGGGGCCGAGCTCCGTGTGGTCATACATGGCCATCATGCACGCAGCATGACGCACATGTACCCAGAATTGCGTGGCATACTGTTGTACTTGCCATTGCTTATGTTTTCCACGCGGATGGGTCTAAATCGCCTGCTATGCTTGGGTATGGGGCTGACGGGCGCTCGCCCAACTGTGGCAGCTGAGCTGAGTTGCTGTTGGCTCCCTTGACTCGCCTCGCCCCGCTCCTCCTCCTCGCTCCTCAACTCCTCTCTGTGGGTGCGAATGGCGTCCCTGGGTGAGCGCATGGACGCGCCAACCCACTACCACTGGACTCGCAAGAATGGGCGCAGATACCGGGTTGTCATTGTATGTGCAGCGTCACGGGAAGGGGGGTAGCGGTGAGGGCTCAAAGGGATCGCTCGCTGGCACTCGGTAGCGACCGGGAGAGGGAGAGGGAGAGGAGACGGGGGGGGGGCGGTGGCGGGGCAAAGAGTGGGGCCTGGGGGGGAGGGAGGCTGTGGGAACAGCGACTCATGGGAACGAGGGGCAGGTGTACGACCCGGAGGAGCTTGTGGGCACTGCGCGGGATATGTATGTAGAGGGACTGGCGGAGGACAGGGTGGGTGTCATGTTCTGCGACGGGCGCGACCGCGGGAAGTTCGCCGTGGCCCGGTTGACTCAGTTGGCTACGATTGGAGACGACGGCGAGCCTGTTCCGCTGCCGCGGCTGACGCCGGCGCGGGCAGAGGATGAGGTGGACTCGGGAGTGGCGGCGCGGTTGGCGGCGCGGATGCGACGTAGATTTGTGCCGGCTGACGTCTGTCCGTCCGCCAACGGGCTGACGAGCGAGGCGACGACGAGCAGCGAGCCGGGCGATGGCGAGTCGGCTGCCACGAGCGATGGCGAGTCGCGCCCGTCGTCGCCGGAAGTTGCGCCGCGGGCGCTGCCGCGTGGAAGCACGCGTGGGGTGCTGCCTGTGCGGGTTGTCCGCCGCCGCAAAGCATCCGGGTCGGTGGCGGCTGCGGCGTCGTGCGCAGACGTCCTTCCGCTCGGCACGGTCATGATGTATCCACCGGGCACCGCGCGCAAGCTGGGGCTAGTGGGCGACGAGGCACCGGGATCGTCTGACGACTCGGTCGGCTCGTCGCTCAGTCCCGGCGATCTAGAAGCGTTTGCGGTGCGGCGGCCGATGGTCCGGGCCCCGTTTGTGCTGGGCCTCTCGGACAAGGTTGTGCCGCAGGGCCAGCCTGGCCTGCGCGGACTCGGCAATCTGGGCAACACTTGCTTTATGAACGTCTGCCTCCAGGCGCTCGGCCACATTCCGCAGTTTGCGCTGTACATGCTGGAGCATCTCGCGGTGATTAAGCATCGGATTGTTCACGACGGCGCCATGCCGGCCAAGCCGTTCACCTACCACGCCCTCGGAACCGGCACTGAGCCGGCGCGTGCTCCTGCAGCTCCGCCGCGGCGCGGGAGGCGCCGGCGGAGCGTGGTGTCGAAGATCCCGCCGGTCATGGCGGCCCACATCGCCAAGAACAACCCGGGTCCGGGCTCGTTTGCGGCAGCCATTGAGCGCCGAGGGAAGGGCCAGAGGCGTGCGACCTCTCCTAGCCGCGCCTTTGTCTCGGGCCGGATCCTCTTCCGCCGCCCGCGCTCGTCAGACGCATGCACCTCGTCGTCTGGTTCGGCCTGCTCCGACTCTGCGACTGCAAGCGACAACGGGGGAGCTGGTGCGAGCTCCGACGCAGAATGCTCGAGCTCTTCCACCAACGATCTGTGGGAGCGACCCTCGCTCTGCGGCGATGCTGACTGCCTTCTGCGTGCCACTGTCATTGCCGCGGAGGTCCAGCGGCGGCGTGCCAGCCGCAGGGTTGTCGAGGCGCCGCCGCCACCGCCGCCGCCACCGGTCAAGCGCAAGCGCGGACGGCCCAAGGGCAGCAAGAACAAGCCCAAGACGCCGGCACCGGCAGCAGCGACCGCACCTCGTCCAGACGGCGAGGGAGTGCCAGTCAAGCGCAAGCGCGGACGGCCCAAGGGCAGCAAGAACAAGCCCAAGACGCCGGCACCGGCAGCCGCGACCGCACCCCCGACAGACGGCGAGGCGGTGCCAGTCAAGCGCAAGCGCGGACGGCCCAAGGGCAGCAAGAACAAGCCCAAGACGCCAGAGCAGGCTGCTGCTGCTGCGGCTAAGCGTGCTGAGCGCAAGGCTGCCAAGGCGGCCAAGGCGTCGGCGATGGCGGCTGCGGTGGCGGCTGCGGCTGCGGCGCGTAGTAGTGCAGCCAGCAAGAGCCCGCTGAAGCGGAAGCGCGGCAGCTCGCGGTCAGGCTCGGGCGGTGGCTCGGGCTCGGGCTCGGGCTCGTCGCGGACGACTCGCAGCCGGGCATCAAAG
The DNA here is from genome assembly GCF_000142905.1 of Thecamonas trahens ATCC 50062. Classification (NCBI taxonomy): domain Eukaryota; order Apusomonadida; family Apusomonadidae; genus Thecamonas; species Thecamonas trahens. The sequence continues at coordinate 464,571 of NW_013657666.1, read as the reverse complement.
CGTGGGGCAGGCTCGCGCGGGCTCCGAGGCGGCATGCGCGGGTCGTCGTACCGCAACTCGATGCGTGTGACGCCGCTGGCGTCCGAGTGGCTTGCGGATCCGGACGGAGAGCCGGTCGACGTCGCTCCGCTCTGTTGCGTCTACCGCGGGTCGGCGGCGAGCCTTACGCCGAAGTTTACCGAGGCTGTAGGCGAGGGCATGCTTGTGTACACACAGCTTGTGGAGCACGTGCTCCAGGTTCTGTGGTCGGACGCGTCGGAAGCTGCCGTCATTCAGCCGGACGAGTTTGTGCAGAACATCTGGTCGATGGGAACCGAGCTGTTCCCCGGCTACGAGCAGCAGGATGCGCAAGAGTTTGTGCTTTTTCTTCTGGAGACGCTGCAGGAAGAGATGTCGCAATTCCTTCGCAGCTACCTTCCGCAGCTGCTGACAGAGCCGCCGATGGCGGGGCGGGGTGGGCTGCCGACGGCGCACTTTGAGTGGGACGTCAACCCGATCACTGCAGTCTTTCAGGGATTCCAGGAGTATACGACGACATGCTCGTCGTGCGAGTCGCAGACGCATCGGCGCGAGCCGTTCCTCACGCTGCGGGTGCAGGTGCCGGAGGAGATCGGGGCGTCGGGCGGCTCGGTGGCGCTCAAGACTTGCCTCGACCATGCTACGCGGACCGAGGTCTTGGACAACGACTCGAAGTACTTTTGCTCGACATGCATGCGGTACACGGTGGCGACGCGGTCGTGCTCGCTCGAGCTTCCGCCGGTTGTTGTCCTCCAGGTCAACCGCATCCGGTTTGCCAACTCGCGGCAGGCCAAGATTCGGGCGCATGTCGAGTTCCCGGTCACACGGCCGCTCAATCTGGGGCGGTACTCGGCGAGCCAGGCGCCGCAGCATTACTCGCTGGTAGCAGCGATTGTGCATCACGGTCGTGCCGTGTCGATGGGTCACTACTCGGTCCTGGCGCGGTACTCGACTCGGTCGTGGTTCGAGTTTGACGACGACAAGGTGACCCAGCGCTCGCCCGAGTACGTCGCAGCCTCGCAAGGCTATGTGCTTTTCTACCAGGCTTCGGCTCGCCCGTCGCATCTCGATCCGTTCCATCTCTCAACTCACTCGGCCGTCGACGGCGCCAACGAGCTCGCCCAGCTCGCCGCCCGCTATCGGGGCATGGTCCCCGAGGCCAGAGGAGGGCGCAAGCGTCGGCGATGAGGCGCAAGCCCGCAACGCCCCCCTCCTCTCCCCCCTCCCCTCAATCAGTCACTGGCAGCGTAATGCTCGAACGTGACCCGCAGTGGAGGCAGGTGGCGTGCCAGGCGTTGCCGTCGGCTGCCAGCTGCGAGCTCGACGAGTGCCCGCCGCACACCGAGCACACAACCAGCCGGCCGAGAAGCTCACTCGTGAGCCACTCGGCAAGCCACTCGGTCACTCTCCGCGCTCGGATCATCGATCGGGCCTTGGCTGCCGCAGCCAGAGCATCTGTCCCGCTATCGCATAAAGGCGCTTCCTCCTTGCTCTTCAGCTTGGGCAGGGCGAGGACGACGAGTGGGGCAGCGGTGACGAGCGTCGCGCCGGGTACGATGCGCGGAAGCGCCTTGGCAAGCGCCACCACCACAGCCGCAAGCGGAGCGCTGGCGACATCAGCCCAGGCATCAAGGCCGGAAACATGGTAGCGGATGGGCGCCGCGGTCGAGCCCCGATCGCCAGGCAGGAGGACCAGAGACGGGCGCGGGACAAGCGGCCAGGCCATGCAGGCCGGGTGCGGCAGGGTGTCCATGACCGGAAGGGCCGGGTCGGCCTCTCCCATAGCCGCAGCCCGGGCCAGGAGCTCTGCATATGAATAGAGGGGCATCTCTCTCTCTCTGTGTGTGTTTGGTGGTGAGGTGGTGACGATAGAGGCGACGTGGCGTGCCCACCAGCAGTGTCAGCGGAAGCGGCAGCAGCAGCAGTAGGCACCACACACCACTCCAGGACACGAGGGAGAGGAGGTGCGGAGAAAACTGAGCCCATGCCACCTGCCGAGCCCATTCCCATGGTACGTGCTATGCAGGCCTGCAAGCCGTCCTGTCGTCGTCGACTGCCCTTCCTTCGAACACCTTCCCCTCGCACCCCCCCTCCCCCCCCCTCCCCCCCCTTCCCTCACACACAACAACGACACACACAGCAGGACCAGGACAAGACGGCCGAGGAGGCCGGCGACGATGACGAGGCTGGCGGGAGGGAGGAAGGGAGCGGCGAAGGGCTGCAGATGCTGGCGCGGGAGGGCTCGCGGCTGCGTGGGGCGTCGGGCAAGAAGGGCAAGGCTGGGAAGACTGGGCGGCGGAAGTTGCAGGCTTCGCGCCGGCGGCTGTCACCCGAGCCACTGGCGGTCCATCGGCCGGCCAAGGTGCCGGCCAGCAACCCTCCGGGCCTGTGGAACCTGGGCAACACTTGCTACTTTAACGCGGTGACCCAAGTCCTGTTTCACATCCCAGCCTTTCGCGGCCAGCTGCGCCGGCTGGCCCGGTCGGTGCGGGTGGTGCTGCGGACGACAGAGAGCACCGAGCTACCGAATACTCTGCAGAATCATCACAAGTTGGTGCTGGACCTCGACGCGCTGTTCGTGTCGATGGAGACGGTCGGCCTTGCGGCGGTGCCGTCGCCCGAGGAGGCTGCCGGCGCGAGCGAGATTTTGGCTTCTGATCCGGTGGATGCGGGCACGCCGCCGGACACTGTGCAGCCCAAGGATCCACAGAGCGGCGAGACCTCGTCGACCGAAGTCGACCAAGACCTGGAGGCCACGCTGCCGCTAGACGCGTCACAACCAGGCCCTGGTTCGAGGAGTACGACGCCGGCGGACGAGACCAGTGGGCCGATGGAGCTTGGTGGAGATGATACCGTGGTGCTTGAGTCTGACGACGACGAGATTGTGGGTCTTGGACTCGACAACGATAAGCCTACCTCCAGCAGGCGCGTGTTGGCGCCGTCACCAGAGAACGAAGCCTCGTTTGGTGCCGTACCCGACAATGCAGGCGCGGCGCGCAGCAGCTACCATGACTACTTTGACGAGCACTTTTCGAACGCGGTCCACCCGAACGCGCTGTTCGACCATCTCAAGAGCGTGTTTGGCTACGGGCAGCACGACGCGCAAGAGTGGCTGCGGTACCTGCTCTCCACCATTGACGACGTGGCCGAGGCAGTCCAGAGCCTGATGGTGTCGGCGGAGAACGAGGAGCAAACTGTTGCTAGCACCGAGGCGGTAGCAGGCAGAAGTGCCCGCCCGCCACCGGTGGTGGTCGGGGTCAAGCGCGGCGAGCCGGATGAGGTACGGCTGGTGCCTGCGGGCAAGCGGCGGGTCGGGGCCAAGGTCGGCGAGCCAGTCGACGACCCAGGGAGCGGGGCCACTGTGGTGCCGAACCCGATTGCGGAGCAGTTTGCGGGCAAGCTCGTCTCGCGCATCCGCTGCTTTGGGTGCGAGAACGCAACGTCGACGACCGAGGCCTTTCAGGATGTCTCGCTCCCAGTCCGGCGTGCCACGTCGATGTCGTGGGCGCTCTCCCACTTTACCAAGACCGAGATGCTCAACGGGTCGAACAAGTACTCCTGCGCGTCGTGCAATGCCAAGAACGAAGCTGAGAAGACCATCCACTTTGCCGAGCTCCCGCCGATCCTCACCATCCACTTTAACCGGTTCTCAATGGACATGTACGGCACACCGCGCAAGATGAATGTGCACATTCCATCGCCGTCGGTCCTCCGTCTTTCGCGCTGGTGCACGCCCGAGTGCTCTCAGCGCCTCGACGAGTTTGAGCTTTTTGGCATCGTCTTCCATTCCGGCTCATCGTCGGGCTCGGGCCACTACATCTCGTACGTCAAGTGCGCGTGGGCAGACCCCAATGCTTCGCCGGGCGCGCCTGCTCCCGCCATGGGCTGGTACCTCTTTGACGACAACGACGTGACGCCTGTCGACGAGGACGATGTCCTCCGCAAGATCTCGCCTGCCTACTCGATCCTCGCCTCGAACGCCTATGTCATGTTCTACCGCAGGGTCGAGGCCGAGCCCGGCCCCGGCAAGATAAACTGATGGACAGAGTGCCAGCACGTAGATGAGCGGAGTAGGAAGAGCTATGAGTAAGCAGGTGGGGGTGGAGCTGTGGTGCAAGTGCCTAATACGCCTCTGGAAAAGAAGGGCTCGGGCGACGGCCAGCTCCGATCGCGCGTGTTCGGGGCCGACTCACACGCACCATCCGCAAAAGTAAAAAAGTGCAAAACAGTCTCCAAACCAACCAAAATAATACTTTTATATATTTTGCAACGTAAAACAGTATATATTTTGAATTTTACTGTACAAAATCATTTAATCATGTAAATTTAATAATGTGTTTATATAACTATAAAGTGTGGTCTTTACCAAAGCTTCTCACCTGTTTTGCCCGGAAACCCCCACATCGCGTCTTGGGGATAGCGTTCCCATCGCGTCTTGGGGATAGCGTTCCGGGAACGGTCGCAGAACGCTGGCGCCCAGGACCGTCCCAGGAACGGTCGCAGGACCGTTCTGGGACCGTTCTCAGAACGGTCCCGAACTTGGCCTTTAGCACCCTTCTCCCCCCTCCTGTCCGCATGCCGTAGTCTTTACGGAATCCCCTTGTGTACAAGTTGTAGGAATGTCGTGGGTACACACATGCCAAGTGTAGACCCTATGCGCTGCGCATTGCGCATGCCAGGCGTCGAAAACCGCGCGGGCGTCGTGTTCAGCCGCCCGCCACTGGCCACGGCGAACGGGAACGTTCCCACAACGTTCCTGGCGACCGTTCTGGGAACGGTCGCAGAGGGCGCGGATGATTGCGTCGCAGACGGGCCCGCAGCCGATGCGCATCCGCCTGCAGAAGGCTGATCGAGTGTACAAAGATCACATCATACTCGCCGACTACGAGATCCCCGACGTGTTCAACTTTGAGATGTTCTGCAACTAAGTTGTGATGCATGTTTACGGCGACCCAGTTCCGCGTGACCACGACTTGCTGCGGGCGGACCTGGTGCGCTGCAGCAGGAACGGCGGGCTCGGCCACTCGCTCGGCAGCTTGCCGACCGCGGCACCGTGCTCCTCCGCTTTCAACGATTCGACGAGAGCGATCCACTCGCTCTGTCTGCCATTGTCGACGGCTTGGTACAGCTCCATCACGCCACCCAACGCAAATACGTCGTGCGCAACCGCCATGCTGGCTGTTGAGTTGACACAACCAGGCGCGCGTGACCCGTCGCGCACCACACGGAGACGTGCCGGGTACACGGTTCCGACCGGCCGCGCAAGGTCAAAGTCAATGAGGTAACCTTTGCCGTTGTTGCCAAAGACAACGTTGCTACGGCGGACGTCGCCATGGACAATGCCCGCGGCATGGAGCTTCTTCAGCCGGGCCGCCACGTCGTCAAAGTGGGCCGTAGTCACGCCCGTGTCGTCGACCTCAACATCGGTCACAGCCTTGGTGACAACGACAGCAACATGACCAGGTAGCGCCTCGACCGTCTCGTTGTGGGGTCCGTGGAGAACGGTGAACGCTTTGTCGACCACCATCAAGCACATCCGCAGCTCGGGCGACGCAATCGTCCACGCATCCAGGTTCGGCCAGCGGCAGGAGGAGGGGCGGAACCACTTGAAGACAAATCCGGCGACAACCGCCACGTTGGGCCCAAACTGCTGCGGCGCAAGGCTTGGGTCCGCCAGGCGCTTGACCATGATCTGGGTGACCTCGGACATCGAAACTGCAAAGCCGGCCACAATGTCCACGTACGATGTGAGCGAGTCGGTCTTGAGGAGGCCCACAGCTACATGCTGCACCTGGTTTTCGCCGACAAGGTGAGCTGCAAGTTGCAGCGAGATGTTGGCGCCGGAGTTTTCCGGCGTGGGAAACGACCCAGAGAGTGAGAGGATCGAAATCACAGCAGGGTAGCCAGCAGCAGCCAGCCCCAACGCAGAAGCGTACGCCTCGACTTGTCCCCCCTTGGAGGAACTGCCGGGCTCAAAGATGCCAAAGCCGAGCTTGACTTGCTGGGAGTGGAGGCCCCAGAGTACGTCCGGCTGCGCGTTGCGGAGTACCGGGTGTTCGACCCACATCCACGTCCGCAATGGGCTTCGGTTGAACACAACAGCATCAGCACTGCGTGCGTCCGAGGAACTGGGATCATGCGAGTCTTCGCGGCTCTCGCGCGCATTTGTCACCCGAACCGGAAACTGCTCCAGTTGCGGGTTGGTCAGTTCTTCCTCCGCCTCGCTCATCGCGGCAAGCAGCTCGGTTGCCCGACGGTTTGAGTCTGGACGCGACGACGACGATCCGGACTGGGCCAGCTCCGACGTGATAGCGGCCAAACGCGTTGTTGCGCGCTCGACTGATGTCGCGCTGGCAATGACCTTGTCGAGATCTGCTCGATGCTGCAAGCAAAAATCCAAAGCACTGGCCGTGTGCTTGGCCAGCTCCGTGTCACTCGGAAAGGAAGTCGAGATCTCGTCGCCAAGAAAGACGTACAGCGACGACGTGAGCTCCGAGAGGAAAGTGCGTTCGAGATGGAAGGTCTGCATTGGGTCAGCATCAAGCCCGACACACGGGCTAGAGCTGGAGGTGAAGACCAGAGGCCAGAGTGATTGGGTGATGTCACGCACAGCCTTTTGCGTAGCAGCCTGCAGGTTACCAACGCGGCTAAACATTCCCAGGGCGACGTTGTGGTCGAGCTCGACAAACTGGCAAATGGGCGGAGAGGCAGCAGCGCCACTGCCGAGGTCTTCCGGCCCACTGGCAAGATCGGCCACGGACAAAGCTCCACTGCTTGCCGAAGGTGACTGGCTCTCCTGCTCCGGCCATCCAACCATCTTCAGGTGCCCGGTCACCAGCAGAGGGTAGAGTGCTGCCGGATCCGAGACCGGCGATAGGTGTGACGCAAAGCCCTTTGCCCTAGACTTGGAGGCCGCCCCGTGCGGCTGAATAATGCCGATCTGCGGGTGGAGCTTCTCGTTAGCCGGCGAGGCATGGGTCAGTTCTTGCGAGGCGAGTTTGAGTCGTGTCGTGATTGATTCGATCTCGGCCTCGCTGGCGCCACACGCAGTCGCTTCGCGCAGTTTGGCCTCGAGCACAACAACCTTGGCCTCGGCCACCCCAACCTTGGCATGAGTCACACCGACCATAGCCTCGGCCTTGTCAACCCTGGTCTCGGCCTCGTCGACCTTGGCCTCGAGCACGACAACCTTGGCCTCAGCTATGCGCACCTTGGCCTCGGCCACCCCGACCTTGGCCTCGGCCACTCCGACCATAGCCTCGGCCTTGTCAACCCTGGTCTCGGCCTCGTCGACCTTGGCCTCGGCCTCGTCGACCTTGGCCTCGAGCACAACAACCTTGGCCTCGGCCACCCCAACCTTGGCATGAGCCACACCGACCATAGCCTCGGCCTTGTCAACCCTGGTTTCGGCCTCGTCAACCTTGGCCTCGGCCTCGTCGACCTTGGCCTCGAGCACAACAACCTTGGCCTCGGCCACCCCAACCTTGGCATGAGTCACACCGACCATAGCCTCGGCCTTGTCAGCCGTGGCCTCGGCCACGTCGGCATCCGTTGCGACTCCAGCATGCCGTGCGCCAATCACTGCCTCGTGCCTAGCCTCGGCCACCCCGACCTTGGCCTTGGCCACCCGGATCTCGGCCTCGGCCACTCCGACCATAGCCTCGGCCTTGTCAACCCTGGTCCCGGCCTCGTCGACCTTGGCCTCGAGCACGACAACCTTGGCCTCGGCCACCCCAACCTTGGCATGAGCCACACCGACCATAGCCTCGGCCTTGTCAGCCGTGGCCTCGGCCACGTCGGCATCCGTTGCGACTCCAGCATGCCGTGCGCCAATCACTGCCTCGTGCCTAGCCTCGGCCACCCCGACCTTGGCCTTGGCCACCCGGATCTCGGCCTTGGCCACCCCGACCATAGCCTCGGCCTTGTCAACCCTGGTCTCGGCCTCGTCGACCTTGGCCTCGGCCTCGTCAACCTTGGCCTCGGCCTCGTCAACCTTGGCCTCGGCCACTCCGACCTTGGCCTCAGCTATGCGCACCTTGGCCTCGGCTATGCGCACCTTGGCCTCTGCTGCCTTCTCCCCCTTTCCCTCACTCATGCAGCTGTCGTACGCCGCCAGGGCAGAGTGGTAGTTCTTGCAGGCCGTTTCAACACCCCTTCTTGCCCTGCATGCATCCTTCCGCGACCTGGCCGGTGAGTGTCTCCTCGCGGTGCTTCGCGCCAACTACGACCTTTTTCTGTACCCACTCACCCCTTGCCTTCCCCCATCCACCCCCATCCCACCCCCAACCACCCCCCCACCCAGCCGCACGAGCACCTACATGTCTTGGAGAAGATTCACACTCATAGTTCAACCATGAACGAGAGAGGAGTGGTGTGAGAGAGAGAGTGTGTGTATGTGCCCGGGGTCTCGCGAGCCGCCTGATCACCCGCCTGATCACCCGCCTGATCACCCGCCTGATCGCCGCCTGATCGCCTGCTGATCGCCCGCCTGCAAGGCTTGTCGCCTCGTAACGGCGTCAGCAAGCCTTTCGCACCGCCACCTCTCTCCGTCGTTCTCTTCTCGCCTCAGCCATGGTATGTGCATCACAACTTCCCCCTCCTCCCCCCCCTCCCCCCCCCTCCTTGTTACCGCCATCTCCTTCCTGCAACTCACCTTGCACACCTCGGGCAGGAGCGACTGTACCATATGTCGCAGCTGCGACGGGTCATCGACGCCCGCGAGCTCGACTCCATGGTCTTCTACGAGCCGGTGGTGGTCAAGGACGGCGGGAAGGAGTTCGACGCACTGTGCGCGGTCTTCCCGGACGCCATATATGTCGTGCCTCTCGGTTCGTACGACCCGCCCGAGCCCATCGTCCTCGTCGACGTCCAAGGCGTCTTCACCTCTGCCCATGACGGCGACCCGCTCACTGACCCCGAGCTTGCCGCCGTCTCCATGTCCATCACCATCGTGACTGGGCAGCGCCATGGCGCCGACGCCGAGCTGCACGATGGCGACCGCCTGCGGCTCGACGCCTCGCTGACTAACCTTGGCGAGTCGCTTGACCGCTCGTCGCTCCTCCGCGCCTCGGCGTCGGCCGTCAACGACTCGGGCCTCTCTGCAGCGTCTGCGGCTTCGTCATCAGCCTCGAGCGCAGGCCCGTTTGCTGGCACCGATGCTGCCGACGGCACTCGCCACTACCACATCCACACCACACTCCGCCTCTCCAAGCTCCTCCACTACATCGAGCGAAGCTGGACCGCAGCCGTCCTGGCTGCCGCCATGCCGCGGCGTCGCCGGCTCGCGGACCCATCGACGCCAGCGCAACTCCGTCGCAAGGAGCTCTCAGCCTTTTTGAGGACATCCAGTCCGAAATTGTCTCGGCCCGAGATCTCGCCACACGCTTCCGCGCCGTCGAAGAGCTGGCCCTCGCCCTCGCCGCCGACCGCTGGCTCAAGCACGAGTTCTGGCTCTCGTCGCAGCTCCTCACCTTTGTTGTTGACGAGCTGGAGTTCTACCTTGCAGACACCGAGTTTCGCTTTGACGATCCCGAGGTACCGTGGCGCGTCGCCGGCCCGTCCCGCGCCGACGAGCTGGAGTACGCCATTGTCCTTGTCCAGCTTCTCGGCGCCGCCGTTGATGCCTCTCACGGTATTGACGGCCGCATGTCACTACTTACTCGCGTCGAGCCTGACCTCGACGACATCCTCCGCATTGTCCTCCGCGATCCCACAGAGATGTTCTACGCCGAGAATGAGCGCGGCGCCTCCTCCACCCAACCGTCCTTCTCGCCGAGTCTGCTCTCGTTCGACGATGACGATGCCCTCGCTCCGCGTCCGCCATTGGCCTACGGCCTCGGTGGCGCAAGCTCGGAGCTCACACCCGAGCTCGTTCTCAAGCTCCGCGAGTACTACATCGAGTCGGCCGCCTTTGTCTACAGCCTCTTCTACTTGCACCAGGAAGCCGCGCTCTGCGAGGTCCCGCTCTCGCGCAATCATCCACGCACCCTTGTGGCCCTCCTTGTTGACATTCAAGGCTTTGTTGACCTCTCTGGCCGCATCACTGAGTATTGCGACTGCCGCGTCGGCGAAATCGTCCAGCGGCTCGCCTCGCTCATGACCACTTACTCGGACGCCGAGGACTCGGCCCGCGGGCCTCGTGCCTACAAGCTCGCCAAGCTGCTCGTTCTTCTCACAACTTTCTCCAAGCCCATCCACGCTCACCTTGTTGCCATGCACACCGAGGCTCTCCTCTACGTTGCATGCACCCCTGAAGCCTACGCTACGCTCGACCCGAGCAATCCGCTGACACCGCACCTCATCCAGACCTGCCGCGACCTCGCTGCCGCCGCCTCGGTCCCGCTCCGCAAGCTCACCGCTTCATAGCGCACTCGAGCACACCGTGGATCATTTACTCTTGGCTTTTGGCAACGATAAACTCGGTGCACCAAGCCGCGGCCTCGTCGACACAGTACGCGCAGTGCGCGTCGCCGACGCCAAGCAGCTCGTACCGGCCCTCCTTCGAGACCTCCAGCACGCGGCTCGGCTCGTCCATCTCCACCCGCCACACCTCATCACCGTCGGTGTACGCCACCCGCCATGGCCCGTTGCCCTGGGTATCGATTCGGATGTCGGCCGAGTCGCCCGAACACACCACGTACTCACCGCCCGAGAGTTGCGCCCGCGGCATCGGCAACGTCTCCACGCTCACCATCCCATGCGCCTCGCCGCGTCCGCACAGCGAGTCGTGCACCTCCAGCAACTCGTACACCCCGGGCTCGGCAACCTGGATCAGGTGCCGCACCCCAGTCGCAATTGACGTCCGCAGCTCAGACTCGCCGCGCCGCTTGTACACAAGCTTAAACGGCGCCACACCCTCAAGCTCCACCACAAGCGAGACCACGTTGTGGGTCGGCCCGGCCGCGCAGAGCTGGCCCGACCCGACTCCACCTTCAGCTTCGCTGAGGAGCACCGCACGCGGCCGCGCGTCGACCACCACGCTCGCCTCTGCCAGCGTGCCGGGCTCGGACGCGCAGTACGCGTCGGCCACCCACTGCAGGCCAAACTCTCCCGCTGACCGCGGCACGACAACGTGCTCGTGGCCCGCCACCTGCTCGCGGACCTCCTCACTGCTGCCCAGCGTGTATCCGAGCTGGAACGGCGGACTCCCCTCCAGAACCACGTTGATCACGTCGTCGACGCACACAGAGAGCTGTGCCACAATGGCAGACGGCACCGGCCGGAGCACAACCTCGGCAGTCCCGGATGCACTCCCGCTGCATCGCGAGTCCGTGACAGCCTCCACCCAGTGCCGGCCCTCCTCATGCACCTCGATGAGGTGCGGCGATGTCTTGAGCGTCAGCTTGTTCACCACCGCAGCCCCGCTCGCTGCGCCGGCGGGGAGGAACCAGTGCTCCAGCTGCCACGGGCCGATGCCCGATGCGTCGAGCCGAACAACTCCGGCCGCGCCCGGGCAGAGCGCACCGCCGCCCGACACACGCACCGCCGGGCGCTCTAGGTAAGCCACCTCCACAGAGCCTGACGGGTCGCCAAAGCATACCCCATCGAGCACCTGCTCTACGTAGTAGCTGCCTGTACTCTCCACCGCAATCTCCGTCCGCCTCTCTGACACAAGCGCCGTGTGCCTCCATGACGGGTTCGCCCGGTTGCGGACCTTGATCAGCGTAGGCAGGACCGCAGATGCGCCAAGCTCGATCGCAATTGTCACCTTGTCGCCCGGGCATATTTGTCCACCGTCGCCCACCGCGGAGAGGCTCACCTGCGGACGCTCTGCCAGCAGAATCCGCAGCGGCGTCGCGTCGACTGTGCCCTCAAAGTTGGCGTCGACTACAGAGACAAGCTCGACTTGAGCGACGCTTGTCACTGGGATGCTGTGAATCCGGCTCCGGAGCCCGCGCTCCACAACGCTCTCGCCGTTGATCGTGTACCGGAGCGTAAATGGCGGCGTGCCCTGTAGATGCACGCGCATCGCAGACGCACCCGAGCACACACGCACAATGCCTGCCTTGGGGAAGCTCATGCCTGCCAGCGACTCACGCGGCGGCCACTCTCCGTCGTCATCGATGCCGGCGTACGTCGACGCTGGCACGCAGAGCGCCGGCATGTTGGCCCGCTTCCGCGCCACACACCTCATCAGCTCACTTCCGTCGTCTACCGCGCTTGCTTCGTAGAACACGCCCGCAACCGTGGCTGTCGGCTCCCGCTCCGGCGACTCGCCCGTCGGGAGGAAGAGCGCGCGCTCGCCGTCTCCGAGCGACGCAACCGGCGCAAACGCACAGTAGCCAGCCACATCGGCATCGGTCAGCAAAATCCGCGGCACGCCCACGGACGGCGGCGGAAGCTCCAGCCATGCCCGCGGCTTGGGCTGCAGACTCAGCGTCACGCATCCCGTCACCGTCCCGTGCGGGCAGAGCCCGTCACCCACCGCGCGGACGCAGACCCGGCTCGAGTGCTCCAGTTTGAACCGCAGTTCGTCGCTCTCGATGCCGTCAAACACCCGCCCGTCGTCGAGCTCCACACGAAACGGCGGTGTGCCCATGAGCGAGACAACAGCGTCGACGCTCGCGCCCTCGGCAAGCACCGCTCGCTCGCCGCAGTCCAGTACCCGCCCGTCGTCGAGCTCGCCCCACATCTCTGCCGAAGGCACTGGCAGCGCCTCGATCGCCACCGTATCGCCACCGTCGATGCTTCCGCTGCACTGCGCCTGAGATGCGTCGCGCAGCTCCAGCAGCTGGACCACTCCAGGCTGTGCCTGAAGTGTGTACGAGTGAGACGGGACAGTGACGCTTGCCAGCCGCGCGTGTTGGTCACCAGCCGCCTGCGTCGTGTAGCTCAGGTGGAACGGCGGTGTGCCTGTGAATGAGAGCGCAATCGACGCTGGCGCCCCGCCTGATGGCAGCGGGCAGACCGACCGGCTCGGCGAGCCTACAACACGAACGCTCGGTGGCTCGATGGCCTCGAACACAAGCGCTGAAGCACTCGAGTTGCAGTGCGCATCAGCGAGCCACTCGTACCGGATGACGCCGGGCTGCGAGGTGTCCACCGCATGCGAGCTCGCGTTTGCCGGCAGCGAGACCGCCTCAGCACTACCGTCGGCGGCCACTTTGCCAAGAGTAAACGGTGGATTGCCGTCGACGTAGATGGCCAGAGGATCGCCGACGCACACGGCGCCGACCCGTGGCTCCGCCCGCCACCGCGGCGCCGCGTGCCGGACCACGGTCACCTTGCCTCGCACGAAACCGGTACAGTGCGAGTCGGTGAAGATCCGCTCCGACGCAAGAAGGAGGCTCGACGTCGGCTGCGTAAAGTGGAGCAGCGAGACGCCGGTCTGGTTGAACATGCCGTACTCGCCGTCCTCGGTCACTGCCACCCGATGCGGCGACGCCGTGATGTTGAACAGCCAGAGGTAGAGCGAGCCATCCTTGGTTAGCGCCGCGTTCCATGGCGGCGAGCCCGAAAAGTGGACCACCAGCTCGGTCGCGCCCTCGCCACATCGCGAGCACACAATGCCGTCGTCGTCGTCATCCTCAGCACCAGCGCACTCGTCGCCAGCTGCTGTGAGCACCGCTTCGGGCCGTCCAGCAAATGCCAGCACTGCCGCGCCGTTGAGGTAATCTTCTTTGGCTGAGGCAGGCGAAACGGGAGTCGGCTGTCCGGCCGGTGCTGTCGCGCCCTTCGAGCTGTCTCCTCGCCGCACCACCTCGTCGTAGTATGCGTCGGTCTCGACGGCGGTGAACAGGCCACGCCGCTGGAGCGGAATGACAAGGCTAGCAAGGTCGCGCGGCGACTTCCACGCTGCACGTACAAGCTCCAGCACAAGATCAAGCGGCGAGTCGTGAAGCCCGCGGAGCGAGTCCAGAAAATACACCACTTCGCGGAGAGTGACCAGGCCGTCGCCCGAGAGATCCATCTCGACAAAGAGAAACTCAAGCGCGCCATGCGACGAGTACCGAAAGCCGGCCCCAGGCTGGCCCATGTCAAAGATAACACTCGAGACAGCCTTGAGCAGCTGCGGGATGAGTGCAGGCGCGTCCGCAGTCGCTGCCGCCAGCGCCGCCGTAAACTCGGCTTCCGACACCACTCCTTGCGGCGCCTCGCTGTATGCTCCGTCAATGACCGCCGCCAGCGCTGCCGTACTCTCGCCGGCAGTGGCGAGATCGTTGACAATGTCAGCCATAAAGTACCGCGGCACCGCATCGAGTGCTGTGTGGTCGCCACCAGTCCGCGACTCGGCCTCGCGGTAGACAACCGATCCAAGCAGGGCCACATCGGCATCATCGAGCGCAAGACCAGCCGCCTTGACAGTTTCCAGCAATGCATCCCGGCTCGGTGCGCTGTCCGCCACCACGCTGATGCCGGCCTGCGCCAGAGCAGACGCTAGATGCAGATCGCGGATCATGAGCGTGGCGCAGCTACGGTCAAAGGCCGCCCGCGGGAGCCCAGCATGGGCCGCCACACGCCCCCACTTGAGCGCCGCCGGCCACGCCGCCACCTTGGCCGCCGTGCCTTTGTCGAGCACGCCTTCGCCAGCCACCACCGCGTCCTGCACCACTGCCACCAGCGCGTCGCGCGCGACTGGACCATCCAACCGCTGGGAAGCCTTGCTAGCAAGCGCCCGAACGCCTGCCATACCTAGCGCCACCAGCCGGTCCTTCGCGCTCGCCTGCATGATTTCGACGTCGGCCCGCGGGGCGCGCCCGGCCGTCATCCCCGGCGCCGCAAGCATGGTCAGCGCCTCTTCCAGCTGAACGGTCGAGACGGCCGACGCCGCCGACGCCGCCAGCGCCGGAGCCAACGCTTCCGTCAGCGCGTTATTCTTAGGATCAAACTCGCGCACAGGCGCTCCGCGCGGGCCCGGTACGGCGCCTACTGACGCGTTGCTGGCATGCGGCAGCGCGCCGAGCTCGCCCAGCTCACCGCCGCTCCCGGCCAGGGCCACTGCAAGCAGCGGGAACGCGACCGTAAAGACCAGCGCCGGGAGTGGGCGGTTCGAGGACCACAGTAGGTACGCCACGGCGGCCGTCGCCGCCACCAGCGACAGACTCATGCCGCCAAACCACATCGCGCCCAGCGCGAGCAGGATGACCGCTCGCGCCGCCGCCAGCCGCCCCTGTACAGAGCCAAAGGCACACATGACGCACGGGGCTTCAGCACTCTCTGCCTGAGTGCTCTTCTTGTTCTTCGGCTCGCTTACCTCTCCGCTCTGTTTCCACCTCGCCGTGAAGCACTGGTGGGGTGGGAGGGAGGGGGGAGTGGTGGTGGTGCTCAACCCGTCCCGCCGCCGCTCGCTCGTCCAACGTGTCGCCGCCACTTTCGGCCGCCGAGTCGCACTCGCCAACCGTACGCGTTCCGGTGCCAACGCAAGTCATACTCATACACCAACACCGTTCCATCCCACTCATCTCTACGGGCAACCCTGGCCGTTAGAGCCCGGCTGCCGGGCTCACGCCATGTCGTCCAAAGTCGCGCCGCATAGCGGCCCCGCTCCGGGTGACGCGCGCAGAGCCGGTCGCCACGGACGTGGGAGCCGACCCCGCCGCGGGCGGGATCAGGGCATGACGCCTGGACCTGTTCCTGCCGACTCCAGCAGCCAGCCAGACGCGCCAAAGTTGCCGTCATTGTCTCAGCCGGCGTCCTCATCGTCGGCGTCGTCGGCATCGTCGTTGTCACCAGCTCCGCGGGCGTCGCCGCTGCCGCCGCCGCCACACGCGGTGCGATGGTCGCGCCACGGCGATGGCATGCGGCTGCGGCACAAACACAGCTCGTCGCGGCTACACGAGATTCGCACAGATGCCGAAAGCGGACCTCTTGGCGCCGAGTCGCTGTCGTCGTCGTCGGAGCTCTCGCATGATATTTTGCTCGTCAACGAGAAGGCTGACTTTGACGAGATCATGCGCAACATGCCCTGGATCGCCGCTTACCAGGCTGTGCTCATGACTTTGGGCATGGACCAGGCGGCCGGCAAGCGACGATCGGTCATAACCACCTTTCGCTCGCTCATGCTCTCACTGTTATTGTTTTCTGTTTCCTTGGTTGCATTCTACAATGCCACTCGCAACGAGCGGTGGACAATGCTCACGCTCATCGGCCTGTGGTACTTCCACTGTGGGGTCTTTCTCGGCGTCATGACCCTTCACATGCCCTCGCGCTGGTTCCGGCATCTGATCGTCTCGCTGGTAGTCCACGCTGCCGACGATCCACTCGTCTCGCTCTCGAGCGAGTCTGACGGTGGCCGTGGGTCAAGGAGTCGCAGCGAGGCCGTGCGCCAGCGCGCGCATGCCGACATTCTGCCGACTCACTTTCTCAAGATTCTCAACCATGGCTTTCGCTACCTGATGATTGCACAACTGGTGGCCATTACCTTCAACGTGAGCATTGGTGCCGCATTCTTCATCGACATCGGCACCGCAACCGATGTCTACATCTCAATCATCCAGCCTTTCGATTCGCTTGGCTTCAAGATCTTTGCCTTTTTTTCGAACACAGTGGCCACAGTGGTGTGGATCTTTCCGCTTCCGCCGTTCCTGCTCAGCTTGTACATCCTGCACAAGCAGTTTGCGCATCTCGCTGATGCGATTCGTCGCGGCGCCATTCCATTGCCGGAAGACATGGCGGTTACTCACCAGCGTATCCATCGGCGCTCGGTCTTCCTCACCCACTTTGCGCGGTGGCCCATTGGTCTCAACATCTCCTCGCATGCCGTCTTTTCCGTCTTTCTCTCCTACCGCATCGTGACCCAGGACTCGGCCGATATGGAGCTGTTGGTCATCGAGATGTTCTGGCTCTTGGCCGCCACCCTTGTTATTTTTGTCATCACCTTTCTTGCCGCCTATGTCCACTCGTCGGGCTCAGAAGCCATGGTCTTTGCCATCGCCGATGTCCACGCGCCGACTTTCGACATGCGGACCGAGCTGGAGTATGCACTCTCCACCGTCGAGCGCCGCGCCTCGGGCTTTCGCCTCGCCAAGACCTTCCTCATCACTTGGACCGTTCTCGCCAAGATCGTATCGCTCTTTGTCTCCTTCCTGGCCCTTCTCAACAACATGCGTGGCCGAAATTGAATTCCCTTGCCCAATGCCGCACGCCGTCGCCTCCCTTCCGATCGCAGCGTTCCGGTCACCCAGGCACTCGGCAACGACCCACCACCACATCGCCACTGTGCACCACCTCACCCCCCCCCGACTTGA
>NW_013657666.1:439242-446999 GCF_000142905.1 Thecamonas trahens ATCC 50062 | reverse complement strand
CAGTCTACTTGTAAGTACCTCCTTCCCCTCCCTCCTCCTTCCTCCCTCCCCTCCCCCCTCCCCCCCCGCCCCCCGCCCCCGCGCCGCCTCACCACCCAACCGCCTCACCCTCCCACAGAATCTGTGCCCGAACTGGCATCAACGCGGGTCCTCTTTGCCGACTACAAGTACACCTTTGTCTGCGGCGAGTGCGTGGGGACCGAGGTCGGCCACGCCCGGTTCGAGCGCCTGCCGCGGGCGGTGATCGACATGGCCTTTGTTGCCCTCTTTAACATGCACATGGTCGCCGGCCATGCCGGGCAGCTGGATGCCGAGGCTGCAGAGCAGGGAGATGCGCTTAGCGAGGCCGAGTCGTTCACCTTTGCCGACATCGACGCCTTTGTCCGCTCGCACTGGTTCTTCCTCACTGCCGAGCCACTCATCGACGACACTCTCAGCTCCACCCTCTTCACCACCCTGCTCAAGCACCCGGAGCTGTTCCGCAAGCTCGAGCCGCAGCCCGACGTGCTTGAAGTTGCCGAGAGGGCTGCGCCGCCGGCGCGCAACGGCAAGCGCACCGAGGTCGTGTCGTCGGTCGATGCTCGCTTCCAGCTCACCCGCTTCCACCCGTACTGGGCCTCGTCGCTCGACGCCCTTGCCGCCCGCTACCCGCACCTTACTCACGTCGAGGAGCGGCCAGAGCTGGTGCAGCTCGCTGTCGAGTCTTTTGGCGAACCTCCTGCCGCCCGCCGTCCGTCGGCCTCAGGCCTCGTTGCCCCGCGCGCCCTGAGCTGGACCTCGGCCCGGGCTGGTCAGGTCCACTCGTACCTCGACTTTGTCTCTGGCCTTTCGCACTCAGCTGTTGCCGCCCGCCGCCGCTCGTCTAGGTCGTCGGCAGGCAGCCTTACCCGTGCTCTGCATCCGGCGGCCGGCGTCACCCCGCCGCGCTCGCCGGCGCCCAAGAAGCGCGGCCGCCCGCGCAAGTCGCAGTCGCGCAATGCAGGCGACAAGGCTCCGAAAAAGCGCAAGCCGCGCGGAACAGTGCCCGAGGGCGAGGTCCAGCACACCAAGTCCCATCCGCTCGGCTCCATCATCTTTGGCGTCAAGGCTATCATCAATGGCTTTGAATGTGTTGGCTGTGGCTACGTCTCGCGCTGGGCCTGCAACGTCAAGCGCCACATCAAGACTGCCACCTGCGGCATCGAGTTGGGCCTGATTGACTCTGCCACCCGCGAGGCCAACCGCAAAAAGTACTCGGGCAAGTCGGCAAGCTCACGTGCCAAATCCGCCAAGACCTCGGCCGGCCCGCCTCGCAAAAAAGCCAAGAACAACGCTGGCAAGCCGACGCCGCCGCCGCCGCCGCCGCCCACTGCTACCGTCGCTGCAACTGCCAGCGTCGACGCCGAGTCTGAGACTCTCTCGTCCTGCTCTTCGATCTCGTCCGACTCTGACCTGTCGTCGTCGTCGTCGCTCATCTCATCTTCATCACTCACCTCGAGCTTGACGTCATCGGTATCGCTGGCCAAGCCGCCACCCACAAGTGTTCCGACTGTAGCTGCAAGCTCTCCGCCGTCGGCGACGCCGGCCGCTCCGCCGGCACCACCGCCGACCTCGCGCTCCGGCCGCCGCCGCAAGGTTCCGGCCAAGCTCCGCGAGGTTGCCCTGTCCGACTTTGAGACCTCGCAGCTGTACCCACAGTCGCTTCTTGCAGCAGCGGTCAGCTCGGCTGCTGTCAACTCGCCGTCGTCGCCCTCGCCGTCCCCGGTCCAGCCGCGAGCTTCGCCGCTCTCGATTCGCCTGCCGTCGACAGCCAGCAGCGCCCACGCTGCCTCTCCTCTGCCCAAGATCAAGATCAGGATGTCTCGCGAGCAATAAGCAAGTGGTTATGATGCCTGGGCCCGCGCGCACGCTGGGTGCCGCGAGCGCAGTCGTAAAACAATGTCCATCAGCGCCGTTCTCGTTCAATCCGTCTTGGCGTGCGTTGTTGCCCGCGCGCGCACCGCCCCGAAGAGGCTCACGTTACAGACGAGCCACGCAGCCGCAAAGTGGGCGAACGACCACACCGCAAAGGCATGCGCCCAAAGGTATGGCAGGGCTGCCGGCGGTGCCACAAACGCGTCCGCCGCGTGCAGCATCACCATGCCTGCCGCCGACACCGCCATCGCGCCCGCACTCCACAAGCCAAAGCGCGCCCTGCCGCCGGTCAGCACAACCATGCCCATGCAAAATATCAGCACAACACCAAGGTACGTGACAGCTAGCCCGTCGCGGACAAGCAGGTGGAACATCGAGAAGACGGCGGCCACAGAGAGCCACATGATCTCCAGCGGCGCGGCCGGAGCAAGGAGCGAGAGCGGGAGCATTGGGAAGAGAATAGACTTCTCGTGGACGTGGTACGAGAAGAGGAAGAACGCAAGACCACCGGCGGCGAGGCTGAGAGTCAGTGCTGACCGTCCAGCGGGGGAGAGTGTGCCACCGGGCGCTACGCCGCCTCGTGCCAGGACCATCGCCGCCATCACCGACGACGGCAGCGTCGCCGCTAGCGTCACACCCATGGTCAGCGTCCGCTGCCCTGCCATGGACCACTTGGTCTTGATCCTGAGGATAGGATCGAAGACGCACCACGCTGAAGCAACCTTGTCCTCAAACAGACCGCGCTGCCAGGGAAACAGTCGTGAGAGCGCCGCCGCAAGCGGCGAGTCGGCATCCCACGGCATCGTGCCATCAGCAGTCGGCAGGAGCCATGGGAGCCAGACTACGGCAGTGGCCACCAGCACAACGCTTGCGTTGAGTGCAATAAAGCGAAACGTCCCGCCCCACGACCGTGCAGCCAACGCCATGCCTACCACCGCAAAGAAGACAGGCAGCGCAAAGTAGAGCGCCATGTGCTTAAAGTACACCGCACCGATAAAGGCTGCAGCCGCAACCGCCGGCGCGCCCGCGCACCACGAGTTGATCGCCGCCAGCACTAGGCCGAGCGCCACGCAGTTGTACTGAAAATGACCGTGGTCGATGAGGATGTGCCCGGGCTGGAGCCAGAGGGCCCAGAGGGCGGCAAGGAGCGCTGCCCGGCTGCGGACAACACCGAGCCGCAGCGCGATGGGCAGGGCAGCGAGGGCAGGGAGGGCAAAGAAGAGCACATCCGACACCAGCGCCGATCCCCGCATCAGAGCCTTAGACGAGGCCGAGGCGTAGCCACGCGAGACCGTTTCGGCCACCATGGACGGCTCGAGTGCGGCGGCGAGCCAGCCAAAGGCCTTGGCGTGGTACGCCTGCAGCGGCGGATAGTCCAGGCCCCAGTAGTCGAGATCATTGCGCGACGAGTTGCGGTACCACTCGGTCGGCCCCAGCACCTGCGTGAGCTCCATCCAGTGCCGCTGTGCCTCGTAGTCGCCCCATCGCGGCGGCGAGTCCCACCCCGAGTAGGGGCCGACACTCACCGCCGCCCGCACCACCACGCCGGCCGCCAGCACCGCCAGTACCGCCCCCGCCACGCTCCACGCCCCTGTCCCGGTCTCTGCCGTCGGCATGGCTGTCATGCGTGGCTCTCTGTCTGCGACTGCCGAGTCAAGTGGCACCAATGCCGTGCGGCCCGCCTTCAGCGAGGGCGGGGTGACCCACTGCCGGGGCGGGAGGGGGGGGGGGAGGGGGGGGGGGCGCACCCCACCACCACACAGATCAAATGGGTGCACCACGGGAAATGAGGATGTTGCTGTTGCTGTTGTTGTTCTTGTTGTCGTTACGTTACGTAGCATGCGTGGTGACCGATAGTGGCTGGTCCTCCCCTTGCTCGACTGCGTGTGTCCCCCCCCCCCCCCCCCCCAGTGACTGCTGTGGTGACCAGACGACGCGGCAGAGCGAGTGGGCGGGCGTCAGTGACAGCGACAATGCAGGGGCCGTGTATGCAGGCTCGCTACCGAGGGGAAGACCGCACCCCACTCCACCTCCACCCTTCTGCACCCTTGTGAGAGGCCAGGAGAGCGAGGGCCAGGAGCGGAAGAGAACAAGTCTGCGAGCGAGAGCAAGAGCAAAGAGCACGAGCAGGCGGCAGAGGTGACGAGGATGGAGGTGGTGCAGAGCCTCCTCGATTCCAACCCGTACTTCTCGGCGGGAGCCGGGCTGGCGGGCATCGGAGTGGCACTGACCATGCTGCGGCGAGGGCTTAATGTGGCGACACTTGTGGCCCAGCGGAAGCTCCTGGTGACGCTCGAGGTGACGTCCAAGGACAAGGCCTATCCCTGGGTCCTCGCCTGGCTCAACGCAGAGGGCCGGGCCACCCAGCACGTCTCGGTGGAGACCATCATCCGGCAGAAGACCAACGGCTCGACATCGACCGAGTATCTGTACCAGCCACGGCCCGGACGGCACTTTTTCTTCCATGAGGGCCGGCCGTTTATGGTGGAGCGAACGCGCGAGAAGCAGATGATCGACATGACGTCGGGCGCGCCGTGGGAGACGGTGACCATCACCACGCCGGGCATGTCGCAGCAAGACATGTCGGTCTTCAACGACTTTCTGCGCAACGCCCAGAGCCTGGCCTCCAAGCGCGACGACGACAAGACCATCATCTACACCGCATGGGGCACCGAGTGGCGGCCGTTTGGCCATCCGCGCCGCAAGCGCCCACTGGACTCGGTCATCCTAGACACCGACAAGGGCGAGTCGCTGGTGGGTGACGTCACCGAGTTCCTCCAGTCCTCGCAGTGGTACATCGAGCGCGGCATCCCTTACCGGCGCGGATATCTGCTTCACGGTCCGCCGGGCTGCGGCAAGTCGTCGTTTATCACCGCGCTCGCCGGCGAGCTCGACTACGGCATCTGCATCCTCAACCTCAACGACCGCGGCATGACCGACGACCGGCTCGCCTACGCGCTCTCCGAGGTCCCGCAACAGTGCATTGTGCTCCTTGAGGACATCGACGCGGCGTTCCCGGACCCGACTGCGTCGCGGAGGATGGAGACCGACTCGTACCTCACCTTCTCGGGCCTGCTCAACACCCTGGACGGCGTGGCGTCGTCGGAGGACCGCCTCCTGTTCATGACCACCAACCACCTGGACCGGCTGGATCCAGCGCTCATCCGCCCGGGTCGCGTCGACTACATCGAGTACATCGGCCACGCAACGACGCCGCAGGCCCGCAAGCTCTTCACCACCTTTTATCCCGAGGCCAGCACTGCCGTGGCCGACGCGTGGGCCGACGCCACCGGCGAGGGGCGGTATTCGGTTGCCACGCTGCAGGGCGTGCTGATGCGGTACAAGGACGAGCCGACGCGGCTGGTGAGCGAGCTGGAGTCCGCACTCCCGCCGCCGCAAGTGCTCGCGGTCCCGGCGCTGCCGTCGATGCAGAGCTTGACCGAGCCGGCGCCAGGCGAACTGTGAAAAGGCACATGCTACTGCCCTCCCTACCACTTGTTGAGCGCCATCCGCGAGTGGTCGCGCTCGGCGATAAAGTACATGGGCACAAACGAGATGGTCGACGAGTTGGCGGCAACCGAAGCAAGGAGGGCGCCGCGGCCAAAATTGGGCCGGAAGACCGGGCTAAGCGGTACGCCGTCGGCGTCTTCGTCGAGGCAGGCCTTGATGACGCCGCGCGGCGCAAGCTTAAAGACCGGCGAGGTGGTGGCGTGGAAGGTGAGCATGTATGGCGAGTCGCGGAAGGCGACGACCAGGCGCTCAGACGAGTCGTCCCAGGCCAGGCTCGAGATGGCACCGCCGAGCGTGACCGAGCCGGGTGGCGGGTGAGAAGGCTCAGCTGACGGCTCGTCGTCACCGCCGGGGCTCTCGGCGTCGGCTTTGCCGGCGGCGCGACTGGCGGCTGGCCGGTCAAAAGTGGCGGTGGTGTTGGGGGTGGCCGGCAGGTGATGGACCTGGCAAAACTGGGCGTCAATGACCGGCGGAGAGGCATCGAGGCGCATGGCGTACACCTCGCTGCAGCCCTCAAGCGAGAGGAGGAGAAAGTTAGAGTCTGCTGACCAGACGGCCGAGTTGACAGGCGCCTCGAGCGACCACCGCTCGCATGCCCACGTAGCTGTCTCCCAGATGCGGAAGACGCCCGAGTTGGTGGCGGCAAGCAAGTAGTGGCCCGATGGCGACCACGAGACAAGGGTGGTGCCCGCGCCGGAGCGGGCGAGGCGTGTCGGCAGCCCGAGCTCCATCGACCACACAATGAGGTCCGACGATGACGGGCAGGCCATGGCGAGGTGGGTGCCTGCCGGATGCCACGAAAGCGAGGTGACCGGGCCTTCGCCGCAAGTCAGGAACCGCATCCACGGGTGTGGGTGCGGGCACGGGCCGAGCCTGCACCGGCGCCACCCATCCGCGACGCGCGCATCGACTCGTTTCCGGCACGGGTGCTCGCACCGAGCATTGAGCTGCGGAACGAGGCTGCCATGCCAGTCGCCGACAAATCATGGCCGTCTGCGCCTGCCTGGCCGGCAACGCCCTCAGGACGGGGGATTGGCAGTGACCAGACGGCCACACCCGATGCAGTGCCGACCGCGAGGACGTGGCCCGCCTGTGGCTGCCAGGCCATGGAGAACACATCCTGCTGAAACTCGTGGCGAAGCGAGAACGGGATCCATTCTTGGCTCATCAGGTCGTAGACATGGACTGATCCGTCACGGAGCGCCACCCCAAGGCGGTGGAGGTACGGGTGCCAGGCGAGCTTGCGGACCGAGGTCATGGTCCCGACCCACCCGGCGCCGCCGAGATACGCCGGCAGCTTCTCCCGCGACACATCCGGCGACATGATGCGCAGACTACGGAGGAGAAACAAGAGAGCGGCGACGAGCCAGACGACCACGCCATGGACCGAGAGTAGCGGCGCGGCAGCATCAGTAGCCCACGCCCGCCACGCCGCCATCTTGTCAGCCAGAGGCGACGGGCGGTGCTTGAGGGTAGGCACCGTAAACGGCTCGGGCGTCTCGGGCAGCGGCGGGATGTGCAGCGCAGGGTAAACGACTCCCTCGGCCTTGTACAGTCGATGCAGCTGAGCATCAGACGATGAGGGGACATTGACTGTGGGTGGGTGAGGGTGAGGGGAGGGGGGGGGGGGGACGGAGGATGCGGATGGGGATGGGGATGGGGGATGGGGATGGAGAGCGTACTCATGGTGCAGTCCAGTTCGCATATTGTCTGTTGTGTGTGGGGTAGAGGGATCGGGATCTCTGTGGATATAGAGCCGAGAGGAGGAGCGGTGAGGGTGACGGCGGTGAGTGGCCAGAGGTGTAGGAGAGGACGGGGAGGGGTGGGGGGACAAAGGACGGGAGGGGAGGTGAAAGGGGGGGCGTACGTTCGAGGACAGGGCGGTGGTCGAACTCGCGCACCACCTCCATGAGTAAGGGTGTGTGTGTAGGGGTTGTGGAGTGTTAGGTGGAGTGTTGTGTTGCAAGGGAGTAGCGGGGTGAGGGTGGGGGTGGGAGTGGGAGTGGGAGTGGGAGGGCTTGGCGCGTTGGGCGGGTGGGCCGGGTGGGCAGAGAGGGGGGGGGATGGGGATTGTGTTTGGCGAGAGTGTGTGATGGAGAGTGTGATGAGGCGAGAGAAGTGGAGAGAAAGAGGAGATGGAGGATGTGTGGGGTTTCGGGAGTGGGGTGAGTGGGATGGGTGCGGAGAGGGGTATGTGTGTGAGCGGGGGAGGGAGAGACGGGAGAGGGAGGGGAGGGCGACCATGGTGACCATCCCAGAGGAAGGCGACACGGGAAGACGGAAGGAGGAGGGAGGAGGGAGGGGTGGGGGGTGGGGGGGGGGGGGGGGGGCGACACTCTTCTTGCACACGTATT
>NW_013657666.1:434318-439018 GCF_000142905.1 Thecamonas trahens ATCC 50062 | reverse complement strand
GCGGGGGGGGGGGGGCACACTCTTCTTGCACACGTATTGGGAACATGTCGCATACCGTGCCGGAGAATGCCAATGATCGTATGTGGAGTGCGTGCGCGAGAGGGTGTGCGGCGTGTGTGGGGTGTGTGGGGTGTGTGCGGTGTGTGCGGTGAGGGAGGGGGAGAGGGAGGGAGGGGGAGACGGAAGTTGGGCGAGGAGAGGCCAGGAGATGGTGGGTGGACTCATGGAGGGGAAAACCAACCAACTCACTCATCGTTGGATGGCGACAGACTGCCCGGGAACCGAGTCGGAGACTGCAGGCAAGGCCGCGTCGTGTGCAGGATGCCCGAACCAGTCGGCGTGCCAGTCTGCGCCCAAGGGTCCGGATCCGGACATGGGTGCGGTGAACGAGCGGATGGGATGCATCCGGAAGAAGATTCTTGTGCTGTCGGGCAAGGGCGGGGTGGGCAAGTCGACGTTTTCTGCCCACCTTGCGCGCGCGCTTGCGGCGCAGGACAAGACAACAGTGGGCCTGCTGGATGTGGACATCTGCGGGCCGTCGATTCCGACACTCATGGGCGTCGCGTCCAAGTCGATCATGTCGGTGACCGGCGACGGGTGGTCACCCGTCTTTGTGGGCGAGTCGCTGGCGGTCATGTCCATCGGATTTCTGCTCGAGTCGCCAGACCAGGCCATCATCTGGCGCGGGCCCAAGAAGAACGGGATGATCAAGCAGTTCCTCCGCGACGTCAACTGGGGCGAGGCCGCGACCGAGGCCGCTTCGGGCGACGACGACGACGCCAAGCTCGACTATCTGGTGGTTGACACGCCGCCGGGCACGTCGGACGAGCACCTCTCGATCGTGCAGTATCTCAAGGGGTCGGGCATTGACGGCGCGGTCATTGTGACCACTCCGCAGGAGATGTCCCTGCTCGATGTGCGCAAGGAGATCAACTTTTGCAAGAAGGTCGGCGTCAAGGTTCTTGGGGTTGTGGAGAACATGTCGGGCTTTGTGTGCCCGTCGTGCTCGACCAAGACGATGATCTTCTCGCCCACCACCGGCGGCGCCGAGGCCATGTGTGAGGCCATGGGCGTCCCGTACCTCGGCGCCATCCCTATTGACCCTGCGCTGGCCAAGTCGTGCGACCGCGGCAAGTCATACTTTGAGGAGGCGCCCGACTCGGCCGGCGTCGCCGCGTTTAACCATGTCATCGACGGCATCAAAGCGGCTCTGGAGGCCGAGGCCTAAGCCTGCAAGGGGCGCGGGGCGGGCCCAGCTCATGGCTCGAAGAGGAGCGGAAAGTACTCTCCGACAAGCGGCTCGCCACATGGAACAGGCGGGACGCCGGCGAGGAGCGGACTATCGTCGTTGGCGTACACACCGTCGGCGATGACGTTGACAGCAGCGGCGCGGCGTGGCGCGGAGCTCGTGTTTGGCCAGGAGCCGTGGACCGTGTGCGAGTGGTGGATGGAGGCGTAGCCAGCCTTGAGCCCGAGCAGGTGCGGATGAAAGGCAGCGCTCTGCTCTGAAGTCAGCACGGAGTGAATCGAGTCCATGTCGTCAAAGTGCCGCGAGGTGACCGGGAGTAGGTCCCACGTCTGCGAGCCCGGCACAACATACAGACCGCCGTTTTCGTGGTTCTGATCGTCGAGCGCAACGTGGATGGTGAGATGGTGAGCAGCGGGTGCGGTACGAGTCCAGTACGACATGTCCTGGTGCCAAGCAACCGGCCCGCCGATGCCGCCAGGCTTGCAGAACAGTTGGTCGTGCCACAAGCGCACGCCCGCCCGCGGCGCGCCGTCTTCAGAGGCCAGGCTAGGAAGCAGCTGCGACACCGGACCGATGATCGCCGGGTTGTACACCAAATCCGCCAGTGCCGAAGCCACCCGCCACCCTCCGAGACAGTGAAACAGGACTGCGTCCTCATCGCCGGTCTCGTTGGCGTGATGCTCGTACAGCCGTGCCACCGTCTCCGGCCCGGCCACCATGAGCTCCTCGGCGGTCTGACGGACGGCGTCGAGCGCGTGGGCTTCGAGGACCGGCCAGGGCAGAACGAGATAGCCGTCGGCATGGAACCGCTTCATGTCGTCGGGCGAGAGTACATGCTCGCACACATCTTCTTCTCGCAGAGGCCTACGCGAGTTCTCCCCTTGGTCGGCCATCGAGTCAGGTGCGATGCCGAGTGCGCGGCGAGGAGGAGAGCGATGGCGAGAGCATGCCCACAGTGAGATGGAAAGTGTGGGTAGCAATGATACAGATGCTCTGGTTCTTGCCTTGACGTGTCACTTGCTCCACTGCTCGCCATGGGCAGCGTAGCACCGTTGCAAGCGGATGCGCCTGAGGAGTGGTGGTGGAGCGCGTGGAGAACGTTTGCCCAGGTACCTGAAAAAGAAGTTCGAGATCTGTAGACGAGAGAGAGAGAGAGAGTGTGTGTGTGTGTGTGCGTGCGTGTGTGAGGAGAGATATCCTGGAGATGTTCAGATGGGTAGAAGCAAGCGATGTGTGGCGGGATATGTCCAGATGTGATGGCATCTGTGGCGTTGGCTGCGGCTGTGAGGGAGGAGGTGGCAAGGGACGCTAACAGGCACACGTCAGCAGACAGCCGCCACCGGGCACCATGGGCAGGACAGGGCGGCAGAGGGAGTGGAGTGAAAAGGAGGCTGTTACACCTGTCTGTGCTCTCCACCATGGAGACCATGACTATGCGGTGCAAGTTGCTTGGCTTTAATGCCAAGGTCAAAGACATTGTATGTAGGCGGGGGTTTGAGGGGAATAGTGGTGGGGAGGGGGGAGGGGAGGGGGAGGGGGGGGGGAGGGAGGGGGGGGGGGGAGGAAGGACTGGCTGTGGCAACTGGTGCTTACTGTGGATGTGGATTTGGTCTGCCTATGTGTGCATGTGTGGGTGTGTATGGGTATGGCGTGTGCTGGTGGCTATTGTGCGCATTGGTGGTGATGGTGGTGGTGGTGGTGGTGCGTGCCTGGTGCGTGGTTGCGGACAGATGTACGAGGTGACGATCACAAAGGGTCGGACGACGTGGAAGGTGCATCGGCCAGAGCAGTCACTGAAGTGGCTGGCAGATCGGATGAAGGCCAACAAAGTGAAGAATACGCCCAAGTTCAAGGGACTCAAGAAGCTCAAGCGCAAGGCGACGCCGATGGACATCCAGGAGCGCGAGCGGGCGGTGGAGATCTTTCTTGGCCAGCTGGTGAGCGCAGTGGGCGTGGCAAGCATTGCGCTCCACACACCGCTCCGGTCGTGGCTCGAGGTCGACGAGGAGGGTCGGCACGGCAAGTCAAAGCTCGTGTCAGGGATCAACGCCCGGGCGGTGTGCGTGGTCAAGGCGCTGCAGAGCTACGATGCGCGCGACGACCGTGAGCTCTCGTTTGCCGCCAACGACATCATTTCTATCATCGACGACTCGGGCACCGACTGGTGGAAGGCCAAGATGGGGACTCGCGTGGGCATGGTTCCCGCGGCCTACGTCGAGCTCGTGGCACGGACCGGGCCGGGCAAGGTCCTCTCCAAATCGGACCAGATCGGCACAACGCCCGGGGTGCCCGACGGGAAGTCGCTTATCTCGGCGGTCAAGGCCATTGCCGACTACTCTGACCCGGACCCGTCAATGCTCTCGTTCTCTACCGGCGAGATTATCGCCGTCACCAAGCAGGAAGACTCGGGCTGGTGGGAGGGGACTGGCCAGTCGGGCCGCTCCGGCTGGTTCCCATCGTCGTATGTCGAGTCCATCACCGCTGCGCCCGCAGACCGCAAGATCTCCGAGGCCGCCCGCCTCGAGCTCGAGCTGTCGGGCTACTATGGGCCGTCCAAGCCGACTGCCCCTCCTCCAGTAGCCTCCTACGGCGGTGGGCCGGCACCGGCACCGTCGTTTGGCGGCGGGCCGCCGCCAGCGCCGTCGTTTGGCGGCGGACCGACACCACCGCCGATGCCTGCAAAGGCCGCCGCGCCGCCGCCGGCCGCCACCTCATACTACGACACCGGCGCCGACGACAGCTACAACTACGGCGGCGGCGACGAGGACTACAACTATGGCGGAGAGGACTACGGCTACACCGCCGGCGAGCCTGACTCAAAGGCACTGTACGACTATGCGCCGACAGGACCAGACCAGATCGCGCTGCGCGCCGGTGAGTTGGTCATCTTTGACGAGGACTACGGCGACGGATGGTCGTCGGGCACCAACGAGGCCGGCGAGTACGGAGTCTTCCCCACCTCGTATGTCGACTATCTGTAGCTGGGAGCGAATAAAGCGCCATCTGAGAAATAGTCATCGCGTGTATTGCATGCACTGGGCTACGAGCGGGCAGACGGGCGGAGGGTGGTGCGTCTAGGCGTCCTCAGCCTCGGGCGCAGCCTCCAGATCATCGTCATCGTCAGCAGTAGCGGCGGCAGCCTCGGGTGCGGCCTCAGCAGCAGCCGCAGCCTCGGCGGCGGCGGCAGCCTCGGCGGCGGCCTTGGCCTCAGCCTCAGCCTTAGCCTTGGCCTCGGCAGCAGCCTTGCCGGCCTTGTAGGCGTCGAGCTCGGCGTCCAGCAGGGCGGCACCGCGCTTCTCGTCGCGAATCATGTAGCGGGCGAGCTCAGCGTCGAGCTCCTCAGCGGTGAGCTTCTTGCGCGGCGCCGACTTGAGCGGGCGGCCACCCTTGCGGCCACCACGGCGACCACCAGCGGACTGCTTGCCCCGTCCGCCGCGGCGGTTGCCCTGGC
>NW_013657666.1:423481-434143 GCF_000142905.1 Thecamonas trahens ATCC 50062 | reverse complement strand
TTGCGGCCACCCTTGCGGCCACCACGGCGACCACCAGCGGACTGCTTGCCCCGTCCGCCGCGGCGGTTGCCCTGGCCCTGGCCCTGGCCCTGGGCCGCCCTTGGCCCGGCCCTGGGCCGTCCGCCGGTTGGACACGCGGGCCGTGCCTTCGTTCTCCGAAGCTGCCTTGTACGGGTGGTGACGGGTCATGTTCTCGTCAACGTCTGTATGTCTGCGAGTGTGGTGGCTCTCCCTGAGGGAAGCTGCGCACCCGGCTGTGCTGCAGCTGGCAGAGGGCGGCCCGGGGCGGAAGCCAGTCCTGTCAAACTGACGGGTCTGCCAACCGGGTCCAGGTCGCTCTCGTTTTGCCCGCTGGCCAATGGTTGCCACAATTGTTTGATGGCGGCTGTCGCAGCAGTGAGTCTGCACTTCTGCGCACTGTGGCTTGTAAGGGATGGGTACACAAAGAGGCGCAGAGGTGGGATGGTCATTGATGGCGTTACCGCTGGCTGTCTTTCGGCGAGAGGCGAGCCCGTGCTTAGCACACTGGGCTATGGGCGACACAAGAACAGACAGAGTGTCCGGTTCACTTGTATCCATCGCTTTGCCTTGTCATGACCGCATTTGAGATTAATGATGTGGTGCTGGACCGGTGGCGTGCCGGAGGTGCCTTCCATTCCTTCGATTCGGCTTCCCTATGCAGTCGCCCCCAAAACCAGCGGCGTTGCCACGGTTGCGATAACCGGATGGAAGCACGACATATCGCACTCGTCGCCGATCGGTGGGCGTCATTTGTTCACATGATGGCAGACAACGGAGTCAAGAGCGATGGCGGCAAGGTGCCGCGACCGGTTTGGTCCAAGTGGCCCAAGACCGCCCATGCCCACAACGCCATGAAAACCGCGCTCAAGAGCATCCGCAACGCCAAGTCGGTCACTGAGGCTGAGCAGTCGGGAGCAGTGGAGGCAGGCACGGTGGTGGTGGACAAGGCGCTCATGGAGAATCCGGCGCTGGTATTCAAGGCCAAGATCAAGCTGCACGGGACCAACGGCGGAATCTGTGGCTTCCGGGCGATGGGCGATGACAGGCGGCCGCTGGCTGGCAGCAGCATCGGCATCGTCGGCATGTCGCGCAACCGTTTCCTCTGGCCCGACTCGCAGGACAACGATGGCTTTCGCGCCTGGCTAACCTCGCCTGGTGTCGCCAACTTCTGGGCAGACTTCTTCGCCGCCCTTCCGGCGTGCATGGGCCTCGCCGACGACTCTCCGCCCACCGCCGCGGCGGCCAGCACCCGCCAGGTCGAGGTCTTTGGCGAGTGGGCTGGCGATGGCATCCAGAAGTGCGCCACTGCCGTGTCTAACATCGACCAGCAGCTGTTTGCTATCTTTGCACTCCGCTTTACCCTTCCCGACGGCAAGACGGTTGTTGTGGTCGAGCCCAACGAGCTCGAGGCCCTGGTTGCTGCCGGCGCAGCGGCGACCGGCGCGATCCCCCGCGAGATTCGGGTCCTGCCATGGCACGTTCCGACCGCTGAAGTTACTGATGCCGTCGTCGTCCAGCTCGAGACCTCTGGCTCGCTGACCAGCACTGACGAGCTGGCCACGGCGCGCGAGCGCCTGGAGACCGGTGAGTTTGCCATCAACCTGTCGTCGTTTTCTGCCATCCGCGACGCCATGGTTACCATCTCGGGCCTTGTCAACTCCATTGACGAGGCTGACCCGTACATCGGCGCCGAGTTTGGCGTGCCTGGCTCGGGCGAGGGCCTTGTCTTCTACCCGGTCTCCACCGGACGCCCGGCGGCCGGTGACGTGCCGGCGCACATTAGCAAGGGTCAACTGAGCATGTTCCTCTTCAAGGCCAAGGGCGCATCGCATCGTGTGACGCGAGCCGGGGCAGCCGCTGAGTTCCACGCGCCGGTCTTTGAGACGGTGGCTGCCTTCGCCGAGTACTTTCTCACGCCCGCCAGGCTATACCAGGGCCGCGCGCAGGTGGCGGACAACACCTTTGATGCCGAGCACGCCGACGACTTTGTGGTCTGGGTGGTCGATGACGTCATTGCCGAGTCAATCGACGAGCGTGACGTCAACCCTCAGCTGGACATCGGCGACATTCGCGCAGAGGTCGCGCGGATTGCCGCCGAGTGGTTTGCTGCCGACGGCGCCACCATCGGCGGCAAGAAGGGCAAGAAGGGCAACAAGAAGCGGAAGAAGAAGTAAAGGCCACATAGGTTCATGCGCAGTGCAGAGTCAGCTTGGACTAGCAGCGATGGTGGCAACAGCGTGCGGCGGCGGCGCGTCGGGGTCTGGACAGGACGGCAGCGATGCGCGGTGTGGATGGGTCTAGAGGCAGACGGCACACAACCTGGGTTGGCCACGGGTGCCGATAGAGGGTGTGGAGGGTGGGTGATGAGGCAAAAAGGAAGATCGTGCCCTTCGATCGGGAGTTCTGGCCTTCGAAGAGCCGGGAGCGCCGCACAGAGCGGCAGCCGAGCCTTCGAGGAGCATCTCGACGAAAGACGACGATCAGGAGTAGTTCGCCACCTGGACTCGAACCAGGAGCTTGAGCGCATGAAACTCATGTTTTACCATTGAACTATGGCGAACTCGATGTGGAAGATGTGTGTGCAGGGGGTGTCTTTGAAGTGTGCGTGCTGGCCGAGGAGCGCGCAGCCGCGGAGCCACCACCGATGGGCCGCAGCTGCGTGGACCACGATGTGGGAGCAATGGCGATCAGATGAGGATAGGGGGGTAGGGGTTAGGGGGTAGGGGGTAGGGGTAGGAGCGTGCAGAGCACAAAGTCAGTACCTTGCTCACGTGCATGCCCACGTCCGATCTTCATCGGCTGCGGCAGCTGGCTGTGGTCAGGGCACGCGCAGGCCAAGCAGACGGTCGATCGATGTGTTATTCTGCCCTCACTGCAAGGAAGGGGGTGCGCTCTAATAAGAGCGCAGGTTGTTGGTTGGCTGCCTGCCTGCGAGCAGATGCTCACGGACGGGCGAGGAGAGGCGCTTAGGCAGTCGAGGTGGTGTACTTGGTGACGGCCTTGGTGCCCTCGGACACGGCGTGCTTGGCGAGCTCACCGGGGAGGATGAGACGGGCAGCGGTCTGGATTTCGCGGGAGGTGATGGTCTGCTTGCCCGAGAACTTGGCAAGGCGCGAGGCCTCGAGGGCGATCTTCTCAAAGGTGTCGTTGACAAACGAGTTCATGATCGACATAGCGCGGCGGGACATGCCGGTGTCGGGGTGCACCTGCTTGAGCACCTTGTAGATGTACGACGAGTACGACTGGGTCGGCTTGCGACGGCGGGGGCGGACGACGACTTCTTGGCCATGTTGATAGGTTGAGAGTAGTGGATGCAGACGAGGGTCGCGTCGGCGCGCGCGCTGCCGGTGCGAGGTTTTGTACTTTTGGGACTGGCCGAAATATACACTTGTGCAACATGCACTACTGTGTAACTGGGACACGACCAGCACCTCAAAAGCTGCCCACCTTTTTGCTCCTCCCTCACCCGCGTCGTTTGGCATACTTCATTCTCATTACCTAACAGACATAATGGCTGGCAAGGGTGGCAAGGGCAAGGGCGGCCGCGGTGGTACGGACACTTGCTGACACATCATGCCCCTCATCCCATCTCTTTTCTCCTCCTCCACTCACCATCATCTCCACGCCCACAGGCAAGTCCAAGTCGCGCACGCGCTCCTCGCGCGCCGGGCTTCAGTTCCCGGTTGGCCGTATCCATCGGTTCCTCAAGGAGGGCCGCTACGGCAAGCGCATCGGCTCGGGTGCTCCGGTCTACCTCGCTGCTGTCCTCGAGTACCTCGCGGCTGAGATCCTCGAGCTCGCTGGCAACGCTGCCCGCGACAACCGTCGTGCGCGCATCAACCCGCGCCACATCCAGCTCGCCATCCGCAACGATGAGGAGCTCAACATGCTGCTCAAGGACGTCTCGATCGCCCAGGGTGGTGTCCTCCCCAACATCCACGCCGTCCTCCTCCCCAACAAGTCGAAGAAGAAGTAAGCAAGCTTCGCCTTTCGGCTCGCGCACGCGTGCTCTGGACCTAACACGTCCTACAACAACCTGCGCTCTTCTTAGAGCGCACCCCCGTTTTCCAGCGAGGGCAGAATAACACAATCGATCCATGTCACACTCTGTAGAGCCCGCCACATCAGATCGACACCCGTCTATGGCCGGGTCAAGGTCAGGACTCGCATCGTCCGACGACTCGCGTGACGGCACTTGGCACTCTACTCTTTACCGTTTCCGCGGGAGATGAGCCAAGAGGGTGACAAGAGGGTGACAGCGACGGGAGCAGAAGGAGGACCAGGTGTAGGGAGTAGAGGCCAAGCCAGCAGCGGTGGCGAGAGTGACGAGCTCTACAGTGCGCTCATGGAAGCGTCTACCGCCTGCGAGCACGTCCTCTCCGGCGTCGAGTCGGCCCTTGCTGCTGCGGCGGCTCGCGGCGACATGCTGTCAGCAGAGAACGCAGCTGGTGCGGCAGGCGCCTCTGTTTGCGACGATGGGCCTGGATGCTGGACTGGAGATGGTGCGAGCGAGAGCGCGGATAGATGGGAGGCTGGCGAGACGGATGGCGAAGGCGACGCGGATGGCGAGGGCGAGGGCTTTGAGTTTGAGTTTGAGTACGTCTACGATGACGAGGAAGACGTGATCGGAGACGGCACCGATCTGAGCAACGAGACTGGGGGTGGCTGGGAAGAGGTTGATGTTGCAGATGATGGTATTTCTGGCGCCGTGGAGGAAGTATCTGTCTCTCGCGCAAGTGCGCCTGGTGGCCATGGCAACGCCGTCGAGCCACTTGAAGTTACATCCGCAGACCACGGCCGTGTTGACGAGGAGTTCGACGGCACATCCGCAGACCACGGCGGTGTTGACGAGGAGCTCGACGGCACACCCGCAGACCGCGACCTCGCCGACCAATCGCTCGACGGCACATCCGCAGACCGCGACCTCGCTGACCAATCGCTCGACGGCACATCCGCAGACCGCGACCTCGCCGACCAATCGCTCGACGGCACATCCGCAGACCACGACCTCGCCGACCAATCGCTCGACGGCACATCCGCAGACCGCGACCTCGCCGACCAATCGCTCGACGGCACATCCGCAGACCGCGACCTCGCCGACCAATCGCTCGACGGCACACCCGCAGACCACGACCTCGCCGACCAATCGCTCAACAGCACATCCGCAGACCACGACCTCGCCAACCAATTGTTCGACGGTACATCCGCAGACCATGATGTCGTCGACGAGGGGCGCAACTCTGACATGGCTCGCCTCCATCGCATCATCGAGAGCCTCACCCAAGAACTGGCGCTCACTCGCGAGCGTGCCCGGGTCCGAAGCGAGCGCGAGGCGGCAACGCCGCCGAGCCATGCCGCCCAGACCCACCTTCGCGTCGCCGAGTTGCAGTCACGCATCGGCGAACTCGAGCACGCACTGCATATGGAGCAGCGCGCCCGACGCGAGGCCGAGGACGAGGCCGACCGGCTGCGAGACTCGCTGCGCGCCACTCTGGACGAGCTGCTCTGCGCCGAGCGCGAGATCGAAGCCAAGTCGAAAGGCCTCGTTGCCGCCCACGACACGCTGGCCAAGCTCGCTGACGAGCTGGTCGTGTCGGATGCCCATGTCCGCGACCTGCACAACAAGCTGGTCTCGGCTGCCTACGCCTCGACCTCGGCCGACCTCGGTCGCTCGCCGCCGCGCCTCCGGCCCGAGCTCCTCCCCGATCCGATCTTCTCCTGAACCTCGTGGCCCCTGGTCGCCTAATTGTGCTGTCCATATCTTTACCGTTGTCTGCGAGCGCCGACGATGACGTCGCAGTGCGTCATGTCGTCGACCGACTCGCATCCCCACCATCCAGACCCAACCCAGGTCAGGCCACCTACTTCGAGCCGTCGTCGCTTCGCAGCGGCCCGACAACCGTAGTAGGTCGCAAAAATAAAGGCAAGCATGGCCATGTCCGCTCTTAGTAGTTGGCCAGCTCGCGGAGCTGTGTCCATCAATAACGTCGTCGTCCATTCGTTGCAGAGCGAAATTGAGCATTCGAGCCGCAAAACCGCCACAGTCCGACAGGCGATGACGAGCCAGCCACCGACAAGCCAAGCCACCACCACGCCAACCACGGAAGAGAGTGCAGCAATAAGTGAGTGCAAAGCCATCCCCCCTCCCCCTCCCACCACCCTATCCCTCCCTCCCCTTCCCGCCCTCTCGCCCCTCCCCCTTCCTCTTCCTCCATCCCTGGCAGGCAATGTTGGTGGGTGGATGGGAGGATCTGGATGGGAGATGATGAGAGACTCTCCCCCACCCCCCTTGCCCCGCCCTGTACAGGACAAGGAGTGCATCCATCCACCATCCACCCAATCCCTGACCCGTGCTTGGGTCCGGAACACGAACAGGTCGCCTCCCTAGGTCAATAGCTCTACCCTGAGCGGCTGCTGAGCAGCTCCCGTGGTACGTACCTTTGCACCGACGTCGACAAGATGGGCCTCGTCGGCCGCCGACGCCTGCTCCTTCTCCTGGCGCATGAGGTACTGCTTGCGCTCGCGCCAGGTCATGGCCGAGAGATCAACCTTGGGCTTCTTGGAAGCAGGCGATGCGGTGGCATCCGCGGCGTTGTCCTCCTCGGTCTCGTCCTCCCGCTTGCGCTTGTCCTTGGACTTGGACTTGTCCTTGGACTTGGCCTTGGACTTGGACTTGGACTTGGACTTGGACTTGGCCTTAGACTTGTCCTTGGACTTGGCCTTGGACTTGGACTTGGCCTTGGACTTGGACTTGGCCTTGCCACTTGCGCTCGGCGCATCAACCATGGGATCAGCAGACGACATTTGTCTCAAAATGGCAACGAGAGGTGTTGCCTCTTCCGCGTCGTCTGCCGCCGCCACTCGTTCGCCCGCTGCCACTCTGCCAACCGCCGCCACTCGTTTCACTCGGAGCAGCCACTCGTTTCACTCGGAGCAGAATAAATATTGCAGTATAACTTATAGGAAGACTACGCCTCCTTAATCTGCTCCATCAGCGGCTCGACCAAGAGCGGTGCAGTCTCGGGTGTTGGCGCAGACTGAATCCCGGTAATAAGCGAGGCTGAAAAGTTGTTCTGCCCGCGTGGAGCGACGAGACTCGTCGACAAGGCCGCAATCGAAGCATCGAACGAGACTGACCACGCCTTCAACTCGGCGATGAGCTCACTCCGCGGCTTGTCCAGCCTCGGCAGGCCAACCGAAGACGACAACGACGAGTCTAGCGAAGTCGACAACAGCACGTCGTCATGCGGCTCGCCGATGACAAACTCCTGGGTAGCCGCCAGATCCCAGCGGACTCGCGACTGACGCTTGAACGGCTGTGGCACGCCTGGGCTGGTATCCCCACTCATCGTTGCCACCATCCTCGGCGCGAGGTGGCCTTCCAGGTGCGACGCCGGCTCCAAAGTCGGCTCGTTCATGCCCTCGTTGAGGTGCTGGACAAGGTCAGCCCGTGACAACCGGAGCGAGCCAAGGCTTGCATTCACATCGCTGTAGATCCGGGCAGAATGTAGGTCGCCATTTGTGCTCAATACCGACGAGCATGGCATCGAGGTGTAGAGCCCGAACGAAGTTTCCGCCAGCGACCGCAGCTTGTCCATCGATGGCGACTTGGCGTTATACATCGAGTTGCGCCGTGCCTCGAGCCACCGGTCGTCCAGCCTGGTGTCGGGATCCGGCTGGGGTACACTCGTGCAGCTCGAGCTGCTTGAGGACGTGGTCGACGATGTGGTCGACGATGAGGTGCTTGTTGTGCTGCTCTCCGACGAGTAGAACACGTCGCTCGAGGGTGAACCGTGGCTTGTTGAGAGCTGTACGTCCACATTCTTCATCGACGCGTGTGCTTCCTTGGCTAGCTCGCGCATCAGCGCCCGCTTGGCCTCGTTGTGCTTATCCACTGTCGGTTCGTCCTTCTCCACCGATTTTGAGCTCGACTTCCTCCGTCGGCTTCGGCTCGACAGGCGGCGTGACCCATGCCGCTTCTTCTTCTTCTTTGCGGCGCCCTCAGACGACGAGCTGCTTGTCTGGTTGAGACCCAGCGGCAGGTCTCCGGTCCCGGACGTCGAGCTGCTGCTTTTCCCACGCCGCTTCCCCTTGCGTGCCTTGATCGAGTTGCTGCTGGACTTGCGCCGCTTGCTGCTTTTCAAGGCGGCACCATCGTCCTTGGCTGCGATCGACGCACTGCTCGAGGTGCTCGACGTCGATGACGACTGCAGGCGCTCGTGCGCCTTCTTCCACGCCTCAAAGTCAATGCTGGCATTCTTCGCCTTCTGCCCAGGCATCTCGGTCCGCCGGCGAAAGCGGCGCGAAGCATCCAACCGCTTACGGCTCGCTCGCCTGCTGTCCTCCGGCAGGTCCAGGGCTTCGGCCGACTTTCCACCCGCCAGGGACTTGGTCGAGCTCGCCATGGCTGCCCGGGTCTCGCGCATGATGCGCATCTTGTTGAATTTGCGCCGCAGCTGGCGGACAAGCACGTCCTCGTCCTCCAGACCAAGCCCAGTCTGAACCATCATTGTGTCCAGCATCGACATGGAGGCGCCAGGAATTGTCTCGACAGTCTGCATCGACTCGCCGCGAGATCCTGTGTCATCGGTCGGCCGCCGCCGCGATGACTCGGACGTGCCAGCGGACTCGAGCGGCTCTTGGTCGGTGTCCGAGATAGCGAGTTTGCGGACCGACGTCACCTTGTACCCTCTACGGACCCCACACGCCTGCTTGCTATGTATCGCCGAGTACGTTGCCCTCACGATCTCGGCATACTTTGGGAGTGGGTAACTACCGGCTGCCGCCATTGGAGGGAGGACGACGAGCGGCGAATCATTCTTCACGCCACGGCGAAGAACACCATACGACGAAATTCGGCCGCCACCACCCGCTCCCCACGCCCAGACCTCAACAGGCATGGCTCTGTGTCTTGTGTGACTTACTCACCTCTGCTTGGAGACAGCTTAACAGCAAAGAGTCCCCGCTGAGGGCGTAGCTCGGGACGGAAGCTAGGCGAGACGAGTACTTAATCAGGCTTGCGCCAATGATTGCTACGGTTGCTCTGGTCGCTGACTGGTCAGGGTTGTGCCAGAAGACCAAGTCGGTTTTCCCTCCCACCCCTTGACCAGTCACAGCGGAGCCAATTAAGAGGATATGCAACGTTTGCCAGCGTAGACCTCATTAGCTGTCACCAGCTCGCGTTGTCTCTCGCGTGTGGACCAGCAGTCACAGATCATCATCATCCCTATTACGTCCACTTTTACTTTGTACATATGACATGTCCAACACAGAAAGCAAGGCTGTGTTGAAGCCGCTGAAGAGCGAACCGAGATGCTCGCGTGACCAGTACGTGTTCCGTCAAACGGCGTCAACAGGAACCGGTCAACGCGGACATACAAGAATCGCCGCACATGCAGGCGGGCTGACGACAATGTCGCCGAGCAGGCGGTCAATCGCTTTCTGCTGTATCCTGCCATCGACGGCCATCACTGGTCATCGCGTGTTGTCATGTCAGCCTGCATCCGTCAGCTCCATGCCGCCCGGCTGTCTGTGTGAGCGTGGTCGTACATGAGCTCGTTGACAACCGACAGCGGAATGTCGTACAGTGGCGCGAGGGCGTCTGGATGCACCTTTTCCACCGGCGGCTTGGTGTGCTCATCAAAGACGAGATCGAGGCTGGTGAGCGGGCGGGTGAGCGAGAGAGTCACCGCAAATAACGCCGGGAGCACGCAGAGCATGATGGCGACAAGAAAGGCCGGCAACGCCACCGCCCAATACCTGGATGGAAAGTACGAGATACCCAGGGAGAACAGGGTCTCGTCTGATGAGAACGCCCATGCAATGTACACCATCATCACCAGCGTCGACGCTACCCAACCCACAAAGCCGTACACCTCGGTCTTGGATCCCTTCCTGCTCCGACGCTCAACTCCTCCTTGCCCTTGCTGCTCCGCTACCGCCGTCGCGCCCAGCGATCCATCGGCCCCTGCCATCGCTGCCGCTGCTCCGCCTCTGACTTCGACAACGCGTCCGACTCCGCCTACTGTTTTGCCTCTCCACCAACCATCGTCCCCCTCGCCAGATCTAACCATGCCACCGATGGTTGCGCCGTCGTCCTCCTTGCCCTTGCTGCTCCGCTACCGCCGTCGCGCCCAGCGATCCATCGGCCCCTGCCATCGCTGCCGCTGCTCCGCCTCTGACTTCGACAACGCGTCCGACTCCGCCTACTGTTTTGCCTCTCCACCAACCATCGTCCCCCTCGCCAGATCTAACCATGCCACCGATGGTTGCGCCGTCGTCAGTGCTACGCCGTCTTTGCTGTTCCCCGCGATGATGGTCGAGCACAAGAAATCGGTTGAGAGGGGGGGGGGGGGGGGAAGGGGGGGGGGGGAGGGGGAAGGGTGAATAACCGGGGAAATGAGGGGCCTGGATCATCATGGTGGGCACATTGGAGTCCACGCATTTCCCCCCTCCCGGGCCCCGGGGCGCCTCGGGGGAGGTCAGGGAGCGGGGGGGTTGGATGGAGTTTTGGAAGTCGGGCTGGACATGACGACGGCGAGCGGTTCGCTGGATGGTGTGATGCCGGCATGGGGGGTTCCGGAGCGGCTGAGCGGCGACGGCCAGTACGAGAGATCCGTGTGTGAGACCAAAGTCGATGCC
>NW_013657666.1:385633-423381 GCF_000142905.1 Thecamonas trahens ATCC 50062 | reverse complement strand
TTTGGCCGCTGCTGGCATGCTCCTCATGTACGCGCCGGTGATGGTTGCGCTGGCGGCGTTCAAGTTTGCCTCGATTCCGCTTCTCGTCTCGCGCTCGCTCAACGACCCGTACTCGCGGTTCGCCAAGTTCTACTCGTGTGCCTTTGCCTGGCTCCGGGACGGGAACACTAACGAGCGCAAGGCCAAGTTGGTGGCGTTCAACCAGGCCATGATCGAGTTGACGCATCGCGGAACCAATAGGGTCTCAATTGTCGTTTGCGTGACTAATCTCTCGTCATACTCCAGGATGATCACCCAGCGTGTCATCCAGTACTTTGTTCTGCTCAACAACAGCGATGAGTACTCGTACGCCGAGCACCGGCGGCTGCGCGGAACCTCGATTCGCGGCTTTATCCAGGCAGTGGTCCAGAACTCCCCCTCGGACCCCCCCCCCCCCTCCCCCACTCCCCCCTCCCTCCCTTCCTCTCTCCCTCACTCCCTCCCTCTCGTCCTGTTTGTATTCGTACTTGTCACAAGAGTCGAGTGTGAGTGTGGCTGAGCGCGGACAAAGTGGTGCTGGCGCGGGCGCAGGCGCCAATCCATGCACACGGGACTGGGCGTGGGAACGGCTCGGCCTCCAGTTGTTGTCGAGTGATGACCGCAGCGTGTGATGAACATCATGAGTTACCTATCGCTATCGTCGTGATGTTTGTGCTTTACGATCTCGACTACAAAGTCGAGGTCGAGGTCGACGAGGTTGAGGTCGAGGTCGACGAGGTCGACGACGGTGGTGAGGTCGCGGCTGCAGCGGGCAATGTTGGCGTTGAAACCATGCCAACGTTGCAACTGGTTGAAGAAGCAACAAATGCGTCAACTTCGCTCAAGATAGCATCATGATCTAGGTCAGCGATGTTGTCCGGCCTGGGCTGTGGCGGACGACGACGCCGACGCTGCCTTCCACAGCCGGCAGGCGGAAGCGCAGGGCTTGAGGCTGTTCCCGCAGGGGATTGGCTCTGGTAGCGATGTAAATTTCCAGTCGAAAAGACACCGGTTGCGTGCGTCTGCCGCCGCGAAGCCCTGTTGCGTCGCCTGCGCCGCTTCTGCGGCGCCTGATTGATCAAAGTTGTCGACACTGCCCGCGACATCTGCTTCCTCGGCCCACTTCGCCGCAACGAATCAATCGAACGCATGCCAGACAGCTTGTCCAGCGAGACAGTCGAGTCTTTGGCGGGTGACAACATGTCTGCTTGCTCGAGCTCGGAACTTGCGAAATCGAATGATGACGACGCCGGCGTGAACGTCGGCCGCGACGACGTGGTGCCATTCCGCGACGTGCCAGGCGTACCTGATAACAGGCCCGATGCCGGCCTCGAGTCGGCCGTCGGCCGATGCGCAATCGATACCACATCTTTCCGGCTAGACGCCAACGACGACGACGATGTCGACGACGATGATGTCGACGTTGCCGACGATGTCGACGTTGCCGACGATGACGTGGAAGTAGACGACGAGAAGGAGGAGATGTCCGACGCCGACGAGAACATGCCAGTGGCCGGACCTTCCGCCAGAACCAACGAGCCTGGGTCGTGCAGCACAAAAGCGGATGATGTCTGTGCTCCCAGCATGAGGGCTTTGACGGCGTCGGGGACTGTGCCTTGCGCGTGAACTTGCGCCGACCTCCGCCGTCGCCGCAAGAGGTGAAAGGTGAGGAGCGAGACGACCAAAACGAGAAAGACGAGCTGAAACCCGACCGAGATCCCAAACAAGGTCCGGTCTTCGAGGTAGAGAAAGTACATGAGCTGACCCGAGGAGAGCAGACCCGATCCGATCGACAGCAGCGTGTGCAGCGTGTCGCGGAAAGGATCCAGCAGCGCCACGAGGATCATGGTCACCACAAAGTTGATGATAGTGGCAAAGATGCGCGACGACTCGTCACCAATAAAGACAGTCTCGGCCACAAAGGCCAAGGTGGAGAGGAACTGGAGCGCACGGAACCAGAAGAACGGTGGTTTGAGTCCACGGAGCAAGAAGCCGTACGCCTCCATGGCCACCCGGATAACCTCGGTCCGTCGCGCACGCAGCGCCCAGTACATCTGCACGCCCTTTGCAGCCATCCAAATGGGAAAGGCGGCACAGACACTGACGACCACAATCCACCCCACCACTGCTGCCGGAAGATGCTCGCCCTGATAGCACTTGACCCGGAGCTCGGCCACCAGCCGAGTGCTCCCGTCACCAACACGCACACAATTGATGGCTTGTAGCGAGCGCAACGAGAGCTGCAAGTAGGCCAGCGCAAGAAGAATAATGATGGCATGCTTGGAACGCGAGCGCAGCATTGAAGCCCGTGCGACTGACGTGCCAGACCGACCCGTCGTCCCGCCACTCCGCGACGTTGTATCGCCACCACTGCGATGGCTGAGCATGTGGTCCAGGCGAGACATCTTGCTCGACGCGAGGCACGAAACTGTACGCAGCCAGACGACAAGCAGGAAAGCGATACCGGCGAGGATAACCACTGAGATGGTTCCGTAGTAGAGCGAGATAAACGAGAGCGCGCCGACCGAGCACCCGGGCTTGACCACCTCGATCTCAAAGTTGAGAATCGAGAGCACACGCACAATCGTTGGGAAGAGCTCAGATTTGATCGTGCCTGAGAGCTGCTGGAGGCCAACCTTGAAGACAGCGACAAGCTGCTGGGTGGTGACAACAACAGAGACGACCTTAACAAGCGACTTGGCTGAGAGGAAAAAGAGGGCGAGGAGAACAACAAAAAAGTAGGCACCAGCCACAATCAGAATCATGGCGACCTCGGCCTTGACAGAGGCATCCGAGCCGCATGGCCGGCACACGCCATACTCTTGGTAAAATTCCGCAGCGCAGGTGGAGCAAAACTCGTCAGCATAACCTTCGGCGCACTGGGCAGTGATGCGGAGGCCGTCTTCAGACATGCGCGGAGGGTACGGGCCGAGCTCCCCCACCGATCCGGGACACGCCGACGGCAGCCGGCACTTTGTCGGCGGGACAGACTCGGACGGCGACCAGTAGCCTGCCATCGGCCAGAATCGCGCCCCGCCAGGACAGTGCGCACCCTTGAACCGCGAGCACGGCTGGCAACGGCCACCGTACCAAACAAAGCCTTCGTCGTAGCATTCGTGTTCGACGTAGGTGATGAGCTGCGGCAGGCGGTGCCGTGAACCCAGCGCGGCTACGAGCGCCAGCGAGTGATAGCCAGTCTTGTTGGACGCTGCCGAGACAAAGGCCAGCGTGTTCGGTCCGGCGACTACGCAAGGCAATGTGGCCGTGTAGACAGGCTCATCATCACCGTCGTCTGCAAACACAGGCATGCTCAGCTCGTAGCCACTGCCGACAACAAAGTCAGGGAGCCGCGGAGTCGCTCGTGTTCGTGTCAGCACCATGGCCACGCCGCCTGCAAACGGCGACACGGATGGAGAGAGGGTCCACGAGACCGGATCAGGAACCTTGGGGCCGGCCTGCGGTGGTGGTGGTGGTGGCGGTGGCGGGGGTGAAGGCGGTGGTGGTGGTGGAGGGCTCGGCGACGGCGGAGGAGGCGATGGTGGCGGTGGCGGCGGAAGGCTTGGCGGAGGCGGCGGCGATGGTGGCGGTGGCGGTGGAGGCGATGGCGAGAGCGGCGGCGGCGGCGGAGGTGATGGCGGCGGAGGGCTTGGTGGCGGCGGCGGAGGGCTCGGCGGCGGCGGCGGCGATGGCGGCGGCGGCGGCGGAGGGCTCGGTGGCGGAGGAGGGGGACTCGGCGGCGGCGGAGGAGGAGGGCTCGGAGGCGGCGAAGGAGGACTCGGCGGCGGAGGCGGTGGAGGGCTCGGAGGCGGTGGCGGCGATGGCGGCGGCGGCGGCGGAGGGCTCGGAGGCGGCGGCGGAGGGCTCGGAGGCGGCGGCAGCGATGGCGGCGGCGGCGGCGGAGGGCTCGGAGGCGGCGGAGGGGGACTCGGTGGCGGAGGCGGTGGAGGGCTCGGAGGCGGCGGAGGAGGACTCGGCGGTGGAGGCGGTGGAGGGCTCGGAGGCGGTGGCGGCGATGGCGGCGGCGGAGGAGGACTCGGAGGCGGCGGCGGCGATGGCGGCGATGGCGGCGGCGGAGGCGGTGGAGGGCTCGGAGGCGGCGGAGGGCTCGGAGGCGGCGGAGGAGGACTCGGCGGCGGAGGCGGTGGAGGGCTCGGAGGCGGCGGCGGCGATGACGGCGGCGGCGGCGGAGGGCTAGGCGGCGGAGGAGGAGGACTCGGCGGCGGCGGGCTCGGCGCAACAATGCAGGTTCCATACTCGGGGCCGGGCGCCGAGGTGGTCCACCATCCAGAGCTACACTCAGCACAGCTCGAGTTTCCCCAGTCAGTAGCACAGTTGGTCTTAAGCTCACAACGAGTCCCAGTCCAGCCTGTGGGACACGCCGCTGAGCATGTGGCCTCGAGTGTGCATGCCGAGCTCGCACGCAGACAGCGGGTGCCCTGGTTGCACCCTCCCGGAACCGGGTTGACCAAACGGCTCGGCCCGTGACAGTGGACGTCAACATGC
Source organism: Thecamonas trahens ATCC 50062 (assembly GCF_000142905.1). Taxonomy (NCBI): domain Eukaryota; order Apusomonadida; family Apusomonadidae; genus Thecamonas; species Thecamonas trahens. The sequence continues at coordinate 418,860 of NW_013657666.1, read as the reverse complement.
TCATTGTTGGCCCCGTGGTTGCCGCACGAGACTGTGCCTGCGGTATCGACATCGGAATTGGAATGGTGGGCGAGGGCGAGAGCTCCGCCGTTGGGGGAAAAGTTGCGCGTGATGACCATGTTGAACAGGCGCGGCTTGACGTTCTTGCCGCCGGAATCAACAAACACGCCAGACCCGTCGTCAGCAGTGTTGTCGGTAACAGTCACGCCATCCATGATCATCCACGTTGCTTCGGTTGACACATACACGCCACCGCCGTATCGGATAGCGGTGTTGCCAGTCATGTTGCTCCGCGAGTTGAGGAAGACGTACTCGACCTTTTGACCCTTGGCAAAGCAGATGCCACCGCCGTCCATGGCGGTGTTGCCAGAAGAAACCACTCCTCCGGGCACGTCCAACTCGGCACCGTTGCCCCAGTACACGCCGCCCCCGCAACCTGCGGCCGAGTTTCCGGTGGCGACAATGGCACCGATGGTACCGTTGGTGCGGTCGGTCTCGATGGAAATCCCGCCGCCGTCGGCCGTCGTCGCCACGTTGTTTCGCAATGTGATCGTCCCGTTTCCCGCGAGCGTGGCGCCACGTAGCAAAATGCCGCCGGCCTGGCTGGCAGTGCAGCCTGTGACCAGCAGACCGCCATCTCGGATGATAAGCAGGCCGCCCGCGGCGCGCATGGCACCACCGGCGTCGGCCGAACAGTTTGCAATAGTAGTGTTGTCGAAGAGCACATTAGCACCATTGGTCATGGTGATGGCTCCCCCTTGGCCAGAGGTGTACGAGTCGCGTATGATTGAGTTGATAAAGCCCACGTAGCCGTTGGCGTTGACATGGACCGCACCGCCCTTATAGGTGGCGGGCGACAGCCCCGACCGAGCGCACTCGGCCATCTCAACGCATTCAAAGGTGATCGATGAACCAGGTTTGACCAGGATGACCCCGCCCTTCGTTTCGACTGCATCCGTGACAGAGCCCGATCGCAGAATGGTCAACTCTCGAATGGTCCAGTTGTCAAAGTCGGGTACGGCACTGAGGATGTGGTTAGAGAGCTCGCAGTCGAGGATGGTGGTGCCCATGCCGGCCCCGGTGAGGGTGAGGGTGATGCCAAGACCACGACCGGTGATGGGGGACGAACAGTTTGTCCACTTTCCCGGGCCAATCTCCACTATGTCGCCATCTGCTGCGCTCTCCACAACCGCAATGATGTTCTGGATGGAATAGCCAGCTGTCGGCACCGTCAGCGTGGCAGCGTCACAAGCACCAAGAGCCATCAAGACAGCCAGCACGGCAGCCACTCCGACCACACCAAACCGCCCTCGCCAACACGGCCGAGAGCCATACGTGGTTAACATCATGTTGGTGGTGGTGTATGTTGTACTTGTGTGTGTGTGTGTGTGTGTGTGTGTTTGTGTGTGCGTGCGTGTGTGTGTAGAGCGTGTAGGAAAGGGAGTGGGGGGAGGGGGTGGCTGTCCTACGTCAAGAGTTGCAAGGTTGCAAAGAAGGTGTGGGTCACTTGGCAAAAATCGGTTTTTTCTGGCATTGAGGGGCACGAGACCGGCACATGATATGCTCTGCCATTCGGGAGTTCGGCACGGTACCGTCCATGCAGCTCGCGGATCTGATGCAGCAACCAGTTGCACGTATCTAACTGCAAGTTGTGTCTCGATGTCGTTTGCTGGAGAGAGACAAGCTTCCGATCCTTCCGGCTGAGACGAGGTCTGGGCTAGGTTTGGCATGCAAAACAAGAAGTTGCCTCAACAACGCCGGCCCGCGGCTGACCTGTCAGCCCGAGGCGGAGCGGGCGTTTTCGCGCGAGCGGGAATGAGTCATTTGGTGACGGCTCGACATGATCGAGCTGCTGGTGCGCCACAGCAGACCAAACGCCCTGCGGGCTTGGCTGTAAGCAGAGGGCACAGTTGTCCTGCAGCAAGATGGCAGTACGTCTGTGTGGAGTGCTGCAGTGTAGTGGAGAGGCGTAGTGGGGAAGGGTGTGGACTAATGCGAGAGAATGGGCTGCTTTGGGCTGTGTGCGGTGGCTGGCGTCGGGCCGGCGGTGGGACCGGCGGGGGTCTGGGGCGGGAGGACGGACAGAGCACCAAGGCTGACGAGCTGCATAGACAGCTTGTCAGTACGCTTGGTGATGCACAGAAGTGCCACCACAAGCTTGTGGTGTTGTCAGACTCGCTTCCGGGGCGGGCGCAGGCTCTGGTCAAGGCTGTGGCCGCGGTGGTGAGCGAGGGACATGCTGGTGAGGCGTCGTCGTCAGCGGCGCCGACGCTGCCGTCCATCTCCGAGTCTGCGGTGCTGACACTGCCTGAGAGTGGACGAGGCCGCAACCGACACCGGCGGATGGGATCGAACATGTCGAACATGTCCGACGCGTCGACAGGTTCTGCAGCCGTCACCGTCATTGACCGCAACGAGGACGCGATATCCGAGTCGTCGTCACGGTCAGCGACCGGCTCGATCGCCTCTGTTGGCTCGTTCCCAAGCCGGTCCGCAAGATCAGCCACGAGCATGTGAAGCGAACGACGCCAGCACTGCTCAAGCGGTGCCGGCACGGCATCAAGCACGCACTCAAGGGGAGGCTGACGGGCCAAACCAAGAAGATCCTGAGCAGAGCAGAGTCGCTGATCAGCCGGGCGCGGACTGGGCTCAAGCTCTCCAACGGCGGCATTGAGTATCTGGAACCGATGTTGCCGGAGCTGCTGGCGTTTGTGGAGGAGATGGACCTCTCGCGCAACACGCTGACGACGCTACCGACCAGCATCGATGCGCTGACCAATTTGACCAAGCTGAGCCTTGCGTTCAACGCACTGACAGCGCTGCCGGACGAACTGACAAGGCTGCCACATCTGCAATGGCTGTACCTTCGGGCCAACCGACTCACGGGGCTCCCGGACGATATTGGGCGGATGACCTCGCTGCTGGGGCTCTCTGTGCCGAAGAACCAAATTGTCGAGCTGCCGCCGTCGCTCCTGCAACTGACGCAGCTCATCGAGCTCAATGTTGCGGACAATCGCCTGACTCAGCTGCCTGACTTGACCAAGCTCCTTGCGCTTGAGACGCTCTTCTTTGACGGCAACGATCTGCAGGGCAAGGTGCCGCGGGTGCGGAGCAGCAAGTCCCGGAGGGTGGTGTCAGGATCGGGCTACAAGTACCCGCCGCTTGGCGGTGGTCTTGCCCATCCGTCGCAGCTTGCACGCATTGAGCAGCTGTATGCCAGTGAGCTGTCTGCGCTGCGGCGCGAGCTTGCCGAGCTTCTCAAGGCGCAGCAGACGGCGCTCAACCGGGCCAAAGCAACGGCAAACAACTACCACGCGTCGATCCAGACGTTTGGAGCAATCGGATCGCCCAAGTCTGCCGAGTCACCGGAGCTACCGCCTGCAACACCGCCGCCGGGCTCGCGGTCTGTGGCGGACCGGCGGGCGAGGCTTGCACGAGGCAAGTCGCTGAGGCCGTCGTCGCGGATGCTGTCAAACGCGGCTCCGGGCACCGAGCTCGCGCTTCTGCGCAAGCAGCTCGAGTCTGAACGTCTGCTTGTTCGCAAGCTCAACGACGACAAGACGCGGCTCTCAGCGCTCATTGACTCCCAAAAGGCGCGTTGGGAAGAGCTCCTCTCGTCCGGCCTCCACGATACCAAGGCGCTTCAGTCTGTGGTCATGGAGCTTTCGCTGACCAACGAGGGGCTAGAGAGCACGATTGCTGAGCTCTCCGACGAGCTGCTACAGGCACGACTCAAGGTTGCGGCGTTTGAGGCGAGTGATCACGAGGAGCTGATTGCTATGTACGAGCAGCAGCTTGCGGACAAGACTGCAGCACACGCCAGCGATGCAGCGGCGTTTGCAGCGCTCCGCGAAGAGGCGGCCGGTCTCCGCGGTACAAACAGGGCGCTGGAAGCGCAGCTGGTCGACGCGCAGCAAGGTGCGCAGGCCGAGCTACGGATTGCGGAGCTGGAGGCCGAGCTAGCGAGTGCACAGGCTGAAATGGCAGAGTCGAAGGAGTCTACCGACTCGTTGCTGACAACGCTAGACGAGTACGAGGGCGACATTGACGAGCTGTCGAACACGGTCTCTAGCCTCGAGTCGCAGATTGCTGTGCTGACTGCGGAACGAGCCGAGCTTGAGCGCAAGGTCAAGGGCGTCGCTGCGAGCGAGGGCGAGCGCGTGGCCAAGTTGCAAGCCGATCTGGTGAGCTCACGAGCCAGGTGCGATGAGGCTCGCGAGACAAGCGCCGAGTTGCGGCGTGAGCTGAGCGCAGCCAAGGCCGCCCACGACAAGGCGGATCGCGAGCTGACGGCCGCGCGCAACTCGGGAACACGACTCGAACACCAACTGGACAGCACCAAAGCAGAGCTTGCCAAGCTCAAGCGGGCATCGGATCGGACGTCGTCAGAGGCCGAGCGTGAGCTGACAGCGGCACGGCAGACGGCGACTCATCTTGAGCAGCGGCTTGCAGAGACCAAGGCTAAGCTCGATGCGCTGCGGCGCGAAGCCGAGGCGGCCAACACGGCCGCACAGGCAGAGCTTGCCAACGCGCGCTCTGGAGTGCGCGGTCTGGAGCAGGAGATGACAGAGATGCGAGCGGCGGCGGCAGCAGCAGCCGAGGCCGCGGCCGAGGCTGACGCCCACGCGCACCAGAAGCTTACAGCGGCGCGCTCTGCAGCCACCCGCTTGGAGCGCGAGCTCGATGAGCTACGCCGGCGGCTGGGGAGTGCCAACTCGGAGTGCGCGGCGCTGACGGCGCGGTACGAGAACGCGCTCAAGCAGGCGCGCAGGATGCGGGCTGAGCGCGACACAGCGTTGGCGGCACTTGATGATGCCAACGACGAGTACGCTGAGCTGGAGGCGCAGTGTGACGCGCTGAAGAGCCTGCTGCGCAAAGCTGAAGCCAGGCGCGATGCGCTCGCGGGCGATCTGCAAGCGCTCAAGGCCGAGCTGGAATCGGCGCTCGACCGAGTGAGGGAGCTCGAGGCCGAGCGCGATGCTGGAGCTGAGGCAGCACACAACTCACAGAGCATGATCGCTGAGCTGGAGAGGCAGCTCGCGGATGCTCGCTGCAATGCGGAGACTGTGACTGTCAAGCTCCAGGGCAAGGTTGCCGAAGCTGCGTCGACACAGGCGCAGCTGGAGGCGACGCAAACCGAGCTGGAGGCTGCGCAGGCCAAGGTCGCCGACACCGAGTCGACGCTGACCTCGACACAGGCCGAGCTGGAGGCCGCACAGGCCAAGGTCGCCGACACCGAGTCGACGCTGACCTCGACACAGGCCGAGCTGCAGGCGCAGCTGGAGGCGACGCAAACCGAGCTGGAGGCTGCACAGGCCAAGGTCGCCGACACTGAATCGACGCTGACCTCGACACAGGCCGAGCTGGAGGCTGCGCAGGCCAAGGTCGCCGACACCGAGTCGACGCTGACCTCGACACAGGCCGAGCTGCAGGCGCAGCTGGAGGCGACGCAAACCGAGCTGGAGGCCGCACAGGCCAAGGTCGCCGACACCGAATCGACGCTGACCTCGACACAGGCCGAGCTGCAGGCTGCGCAGGCCAAGGTCGCCGACACCGAGTCGACGCTGACCTCGACACAGGCCGAGCTGGAGGCCGCGCAGGCCAAGGTCGCCGACACCGAGTCGACGCTGACCTCGACACAGGCCGAGCTGGAGGCCGCACAGGCCAAGGTCGCCGACACCGAATCGACGCTGACCTCGACACAGGCCGAGCTGCAGGCGCAGCTGGAGGCGACGCAAACCGAGCTGGAGGCCGCACAGGCCAAGGTCGCCGACACCGAATCGACGCTGACCTCGACACAGGCCGAGCTGGAGGCGCAGCAGGCCAAGGTCGCCGACACCGAGTCGACGCTGACCTCGACACAGGCCGAGCTGGAGGCGCAGCAGGCCAAGGTCGCCGACACCGAGTCGACGCTGACCTCGACACAGGCCGAGCTGGAGGCTGCGCAGGCCAAGGTCGCCGACACCGAGTCGACGCTGACCTCGACCCAGGCCGAGCTGGAGGCCGCACAGGCCAAGGTCGCCGACACCGAGTCGACGCTGACCTCGACACAGGCCGAGCTGCAGGCGCAGCTGGAGGCGACGCAAGCCGAGCTGGAGGCTGCGCAGGCCAAGGTCGCCGACACCGAGTCGACGCTGACCTCGACACAGGCCGAGCTGGAGGCCGCGCAGGCCAAGGTCGCCGACACCGAGTCGACGCTGACCTCGACACAGGCCGAGCTGGAGGCCGCACAGGCCAAGGTCGCCGACACCGAATCGACGCTGACCTCGACACAGGCCGAGCTGCAGGCGCAGCAGGCCAAGGTCGCCGACACCGAGTCGACGCTGACCTCGACACAGGCCGAGCTGGAGGCTGCACAGGCCAAGGTCGCCGACACCGAGTCGACGCTGACCTCGACACAGACCGAGCTTGTCGCCGCTCAATCCGAGCGGGACCTCGCACTCGAAGCCCTTGACGACGCCAACGCCGAGCTTATCGAACTCGACGCCGAGATCAAGCACCTCAAGTCTGATCTTGACGAGAAGCGCGTCGCGGTCAACGTCCTCACCGAGAAGCTGACTCGCTCTGCTGAGGAGTCAGCTTTGGAGCGTGCCCAGATCAAGGACGAGCTTGACATGGCCACGGCAAAGCTCTCTTCGGTACACGCCGATCTCGCTGCCGAGCGCGACACCTCTCGTTCGCTCGCCGAGCAGCTCGAAGATGTCCACGCCTCGATGACCCATACTCATTCGCTCCTTGAGGCCGCATCGTCCGAAGAAGCCACCCTAGCCGCTCGTCTTGCCGCTGCAGAGACCAAGTTCCTCAACGCTGCTGCTGCCCAGGCAACCTCGTCTGCCGCCGCTGCCGCTGCTGCTGAGCTCCTCGAAGACTACCGCTGTATCGCCCAGGACGCTGTTGCCGAGGGTGCCGCCCTCGTTGAGACTCACGCGCGTGACACTGCTGCTCTCCAGCCTGTCATCGAGACTCTCAAGGCTGCCTTGCAAGAATCGTCGTCACTCTCCGAGGCCCAGGCCTCGGCCCTTGCCGACAAGCTTGCCGAGCTCACCGCCTCCCTCCGCGCAAAGGACGCCGATCTCTCTGCTGCCCTCGCCAACCGCAGTGCCCTCGAGGCAGACCTTGTCTCAGAGAAGTCGCGTGCTGCAAGCCTCGACACGGAGCTCTCGACCCTCCGCTCGCAAGCCACAGAAGCCTCGCTCTCATCAGACTCACTGACTACTCAACTCGCTGCCGCGCACGCCGACGTCGCAAAGCTCACTGCCGAACGCGATGCGTTGACCGCCGAGCTCAAGGCCGTCCGCGCAGACCTAGCCTCAGCTGGTGAGCAATCCGCTTATCTGGCCTCACAGCTGGAGTCGGCCACCGCTCGCAACGAGCGCGATGCAGAGGCCGCAGCCTCTACCATTGCCGCCCTCGAGGCCTCCATCCGCAAGCACTCTGAGGCCTCTGAAGCTTCATCGGCCGCACTCGACGCCCTCGAGGCCGAGCATGCCGGCTCGGCCGCGCAGGCTGTTACCGCTGCTGCGGCGGCCGAGCGCTACGCTGCTCGCGTGGCAGAGCTCGAGGTTGTGCTGCGCGATGCCTCGGCAGCAGCCTCCTCCTCCTCCGAGGACGCCATCCGACTTGCTGCCGCGCTTGAGGCTTCCGAACGCGCCAAGGTTGAGGCGCTTGATCGTGTTGCTGCCCTCACCCAGACGCTCACCAGCGAGACGGCGTCACTCTCGTCCAACGTAGACGAGAGCGCCGCTCGCGCCCGTGTCGCCGAAGCCGATCGTGCAAAGTTGGAAGCGCAACTCGCCGCGCTCCAATCCGAGCACGACTTATCAACTGCTGTCGTTGCAAAGCTCGAGGCCAAGGCTGCCAGTCTCGCCACTGAGCTCAACACTGCCCTCACTGCCCGGCAGAACGATGCTGCCGATGCCGATAGTCATGCTGCAGAGCTAACTGCCCAGCTCGAGGACGCACACTCACGCGCCGAGACACTCCAAGCCCGAATCACAGACTTGGAAAACAAGCTCACGGCTGCTGGTGAGGGACTGGCCTCCGCGCAAGGGGACACATCCGCTGCAGAGGCCGCTCGTCTTTCGCTCGCCAACGAGCTCGAGTCGCTCACTGCCTCTTACGAGTCCAAGCTCACTGCAGAGGCTGCCCGTCTTGCCTCGCTTGACACGGATGCAATCACCATGGCTGCACAAGTCACCGAGCTAGTGACGGAGACAGAGGCGGCCCGCAGCCAGCTCCGCGCTGCCCAGCAAGAGCTCCAAGAGACCGCTCTCGCCCGTGACGCCGCCGTCGCCCGTGTTGCAAACCTTGAGGCGCAGATTGATGCCCTCTCATCTCGCAGCGAGAAGGCGAAGCACGCCGCTGCAGTCGCCACTGCTGCCCTAGCACAGGCACAATCCCGCGCCGAGTCTTCTTCTCGCCGAATCGCAACTCTCGAGGCCGCACAGGATGTGTATGCCAACGAGCGCGCAGAGCTGCAGCGGGAACGGACTGTCGCTTTGGCCGCCGCAGAGGGCGCGCGTGCTCGGGCCGCTCACCTCGAGGCTGCCCTTGACGATGCCACCCGCGCTGCTGAGCAGGCCACGCGCTCACACGCTGCTACCGTCGACGCGCTTCAGACCAGGCTCGCTGCCTCGCTTCGTGCTGAAGAGGCTGCACATTCTGATGCAGAAGCGGCACGCGACCGCGCCGGCCAAGGCAACATCGATCTGGAGGCTGCGCTAGACGCTGCCAACGCTGCCGCCGCCAGTGCCCAGGCATCAGCCCGTCTGGCGTCGGGCGAGGCCGCTGCAGCGTTGGCAGACCTGAACGAGGCCCGCACAACCATTGCTGGACTCGAGGCTCAAGTCAACGCCCTTGCTGATCGCGAAGCTGCGCTCACAAATGCGCTTGACGATGCACGGACTGAGTCGGCCGCGGCTGCAGCAGCACTCGCTCAAGCCAGCGACACCGCCGATGCCGCGCAGGCCAACCTTCGTGACGCCCGTGCTGCTCTTGCCGAGCGCGACGATGCCACCGCCGCTCTCCGCGCCACAGTTGAGAAGCTGCAGATCGAGGCCGCGGCAACAACGCAGTCGTTCGAAGCCCAACTTGCCGATGCTGCCCATCGCACCGCCCGCGAAATTGACGCGCTCAAGTCGCGTCTCGATGCTGCGCTCGCACAGTCGGATGCGAACTCGTTTGCTGTTGCCGATGCAGACGACGCGCGCAAGACTGCTGTCGAAGCAAACGCAGCACTTCGCTCGCGCCTTGAGGCTGCCGAGGCTGCTGCAGTGGCTGCGACTGCTGACCTTGCCTCTGCCAACGACGTCATCTACCGCTCCAACGCTTCGGTGGAGTCGCTCACTGCACAGCTCGAACGCGCCCAGGGCTTGCTCGCTGACCGCGATGCCCATGTCGAATCGCTGGTAGACGAGCTCACGCACGCGCGCCACGAGCTCAACTTGCTCAATGCCGACCTTACCACCACCACCGAGACGCTGGGCGCAGAACGTGCTCTTGCAGCTTCTGAGCATTCCGTCCGTCGCTCCGAGATCGAGTCGCTCACGGCGGCTCTTCAGGCTGCGCGCGCTGACGCCGAGGCGCTCCGGGCCAGCACCCGCTCCGGCGACGCCGCTGTTCGTGACGAGCTTCTCTCGACCCGGGTTGCCCTTGACGCTGCCCGCGATGATCTTGCACGCACTCGAAACGAGCTTGCGTCGGCCCGTGCCATCATTGATGCCGAGCACAAGGCACGCCTTGCCGCCGAGGTCGCCCTTGCAGAAGCCAAGTCTACTGCCGCCGCTGAGGTGGAGAGCTTGGCTACTGCCGCCGACGCTGCGCGGTCCGATGCCGACGCTCTTGGCGCCCAGCTCCGCGACACACGTAGTGAGCTCGAGCTCGAGCGGAGAGCGTCGCTCGCCAACTCTGACAGCCTTCGGGAGCTGGCCCTCGCTGCAGCCGCTTCGCAGTCTGCTATCCGTAATCTGAAGACCCAGTTGCTCGCATCGTACGCCGAGCGCCAGAGTATCGAGGCCGAGCTCTCTACCATCCGAGCTGCTGCCGTTGTGCACACCGAGCAACGCGCCGCAGACGAAAGCCACCAGCGTGCCCTTGCGGCTCTCCAGGCCCGTCTTGACGAGAGCCTCGTCGAGATCAGCTCGCTTGCCGCTGTCCGCGACGATCTCGACCTTGCGCTCCGGAAGGCAGAGTCCGAGCTCTCGGTTGCTCGTGCTGCCGCAGCAGCGTCTGTGAATGATGCTGCCGTTGCTGCTGCTCATGCCGATGAGCTTGTTGCTGTCGCTCGTGCTGAGGCTGCTGACGCTCGAGGCGTGGCCGACTCGCTCCGCTCAGATCTGCAAGACGCCCTCATTGCTGCCGCTGAGGCCACATCTCAGGCAAAGGCTCTCCAGCTGGATGCTGCTGCGCATGGACCAGCGCTAGAGGCCGCGCGTGCTGACGCAAAGGCTGCACGCACTCAGCTTGCTGCCCTTCGCTCCACCGCCTCGGGTAACGACCATGTCAAGGCCAACGCCCGGGCCGATCAGGCGCAGGCTGAGCGTGCGCTGGCAGCAGCACAGGAGCGTGCTGACGTCCGCATTGCAAAGCTCGAGGCGCGTCTCGCCGCTGCCCTTGCTTCTTACGACGAGGCCAAAAAGGACGCACTCGTGACCAGAAGCAAGCTGGCAGCTGCCGAGCGCGCTGCCCAGCTCAACGCCACAATTGCGCGTGGAAAATCGAATCGCTTGCGTCGGAGTTGGCCGCTGCTCGCGCACAGCTTGAGAGCGCTTCTTCTCGCAAGCCGGTGGCTACACGCACAGTCCCGGCAGTCGCGCTCGACATGCTCCAGCAGCAACTTGATGCTGAGCGTGCAACATGTGAGTCTCTGGAGGATCAGATTCGCAAGCTCGAGTCGGCCCTAGCCCTGGCAGAGCACGCCGCCGCTCGGGCTGCACTCAGTCAGGACCGCTCCTCGCAACAAGTGCAAGACTTGGAGGCGCGTCTTGAAGTGGCCTCGCGCGAGCTTACCCGCACCACCGAGTCAGCGGCCAAGGCGCGCGCTGACACCGAGACCGCACAGGCCCGCGTGATCGAGCTCGAGGCAGAGCTTGCCCAGCAAGCTTCAAATGCAGCACTGGCCGCCCAGGATGCTAATGCAACTCATAGCCGTGAGGTCGCCGCTCTCAAGGCCTCACTCGCAACGGCACAGGCCGACGCGCGCTCGGCCGAGGAGACACAAGTCGGCCTGGAGGCTTCACTGGCATCATTGGCTGCTGCACTGCAAGCGTCCGAGGAGCGTCGCCGCAAGCTGCGCACCGAGCTAGATGTCGTGACCGCAGATGCTCGCAGCCTCGCAGGTGATGAAGCATCTCGGACCCGCGCTGCCCATCTTGCTCAGGCCAAGTTGGCGTCGGCGGAGGAGAACAATGCCTTGCTCGCTGCCCGTATCAGTGTACTGGAGGACCAGCTCCATACCCAAGCACTCGCGCTCTCTCAGGCCAAGTTGGAGGTGAAGCGCGAGACCGCACATGTTGCATCAGTCAAGTCCAAGGCCCAGGCCCAGGCAAAGCTTCTCGAGGCCAAACTTGCTGCTGCACACGACGCTCTTGATCGCGCTCCTGTTGCTGATGGTGCTCGAGGGCATACCGCCGATAGCGACGCTCATGTCTCGATTGATGCTGCTCTGTGTGCGCTCAAGTCGGAGGTCGAAGCAGAGGCCGCGGCTCGCTCCGCAGCTGTAACTCAACTTGAGGCTGCCAACGCTCGAATCCGAGACCTTGAGTCTGCCCTCGGTGAGGCTCAGGCTGCCGTGCAGCTGGAGGAAAGCTCCGTCTCGGCCTCGAAAGCCCAGCTCGCGGCGCTCGAACGCAGCCAGTCGCTGACTCGAGTCGAGGGGGAGCTCAAGGCTGCCCAGGCTACTGCTGTCGAGAATCATGCCGCCATGGCGCATGCGCTCAACCTCGCTGAGAGCGCGCAAGCAGAGGCCGCCTCAACTCGTAGTCGCCTCGAGTCGCTCCAGGCTCAGCTGGCGTCGGCACCAGCCGAGGCGGAGGTCCAGCGCACTGCTGAGAACGCAGCCCGTCGTGCTGCGGTCGTTCAGCGTGCACTGACCGAAGAGCGCGACTCGCTTGTCGCTGAAGTTTCTCGTCTTCACTCGAGCTACGCGCGTGCCAGCTCGTCACTCGTGCTCCTTGCACGTGCCTTTGACGTCACTCTCAATCATTATGGTTGCAATGTGGACGAGCTCCCGGTGGAGATCAAGCTGGACGAGGAACTGTCGATCCGGGTTCCCAAGCCACTCCCCGAGCTGGCGGAAGAGAATGCACGGCTAGTGGCCCAGCTCGAGGTGGCAGCGGCTTCCCGTGACACCACCCGGCGCCAGCTACTTGCACTCCAAGCGGAGCATGCCGACGCGTGCGCGCGCGGAGATGGACTTGAGGTACTTCTCCAGGCAGCAAAGGTGGAGAAGGCAGAGCTCGAGCGCCAAATCGTGGTGGCACAGGCCAATGCATTGGCGCTTGCCACTGCCCGTGACAACGCTATTTCTGACGCCCAGTATGCTGAGGCCTGCTTGGCCGAGTTGGAAGCCGCGCGCGATGCGGCCCGCGAGGATGCGATGCGCGCGCGTGAACAGAAACGTGCTCTCGCCACCCAGCTCGCGCTCGCCAACGATGCCGCTCTTGCCACCGCCACTGCCCTCGAGAGCGAAGTTGCTGCTCTGCGCACCGTGGTAGAGACCATGTCGTCGGACGCGTCGCCAACAGTTGTAAGCGAGCATGTAGCTGCCGAGCTGGTGCGGCTTTTTACTCTTCTTGATGATGACACAGACCACCGCGCTAAGCAGGCTGATCTTGTCACTGGCCTCCGCGCTGAGCTGGAGGCAAAGAACGAGGCGATGGCGTTCGAGGTCGCACGAGCCACGGCTGCGGCAGAGTCTCTTCATAATGCCCAGAGCGACATTCGAGAGCTACAGTCCAGACTGCGCCGGATGGAGACTGAAGCCGAGCTGGCGGATGCTGTGCCAGTTGTCCCGGCAACTGAGACTAGCCGCGTCGCTGCACTCGCTTCTCCGCATGGAGACGACTCGCGAGTCGCGCACCTGGTTGCCGAAAAGGAAGCACTAGAGTCGGCACTTGTTCGTGAGAGTGCCGAGCTCGACGTCCTTGGCGGATCATTGAGGGCAATGTGCGGCGTTCTGGCAGCAGCCCGTTCGCGCCGCGGTCCGAGCGCTGCCGGCCTGGCCCGACAGTCGTCGGTCGAAGTGACAACCAAGATGCAGCTTGCGGCCGCCGAGGCGAGGATTGCCGAGCTGGAGGCGTCGCGTAAGCGGGCTGCCGAAGCACAAGCCCATACCGTCAACTCGTCCGAGGCTTCACGAGCCCGCATCGCGGCGCTCACCACCCAGCTTGCCGACGCGCAAGAGCAACTTGAGCTTGAGCGCGAGCGTGCGGCACGTGCTGCGACTACCGTCGAGGCGCAGGCCGGTGAAATTCAGTCACAAATGGACGCGCTCTACCGAGCCCTGGAGGACGCTCGGGCTGCTGGTGCTGTGAGCGCCGCTGATGGACCTGTTGTCCTTGCCCTGCGCCGCCAGCTCGAGGCGGCCAACGCCAGTCAGGACTCGCTTCTGGCCAATGTTCAAGATGCGCAGAACAAGCAAGCTCAGGCCGACAAGGCCGCCGCTGTCGCGCGCGCTGAGGCGCGTGTCGCCCGGGAAGCGCTCGATGATGCACAGGTCGCTGTCGAGAGTGTGCGGGCCGAGATGGATGCACTGCAGGCTGCCAGTGGTGCACGCGAGGTCGAGCTGTCCGCCGCTCTGGATGCTGCGCTCGAGGCGGCAGCCGAGAAGGACAGCCTGATGGAGAGCCTCGAGGAGGAGGCGCTCCAGGTTGAGGAGACTCTGCGGAATCAAAACCGCAAGCTTGCCGAAGAGCTCCTTGCGCTCCGCGAGCATGTGTTTGAGCTTGAAGAGGCCGGGCTCGAGACTCAGCGCACCATGTCGCTGGCCGATCTCAAGCTGGCGGCTGTGAGTGAAGCTGACCTTGTCTCATCAGAGCAGGTCTCGTCGCTTGCGGCCGCAAATGCGTCGTTGGAAGCTACAGTCGAGGCGCTGACGGCGCAGCTGCAGCGCGAGCGGGAGCGCGCCGACGAGCTTGCCGAGGCCCACGAAGTGGCGGTGGATGATGCTGCACGTGCGCGTGCCAAGGCCACTGCCCAGTTTGAAGCCGACGTCGATGAGGTCCACACCCAGCTTGCTGAAGAGCGTGGTCATGTAGCTGCCCTGCGTGCCGAGATTGAGAAGCTTCTCGCCGAGAACGGGAAGGTGCAGGACGAGAAGCACAAGCTGTTTGTGGAGAACAACAGGGTGCGCGACATGCTCAACCGGGCCGAGAAACTCAACGTGAGCCTCGCCGCCGAGCGCCATACGACAGGCGAGGCCGCCGACGATGCCACTGCGCGCCTTGCTACCGTCGAGGATCAGCTCGAGGCCGAGCGCACCAGCTTTTCCGATGAGATGGCCAGCATGCGCGCGGCCTTGGCCGAGGCCCGAGCCGCTCGCTTTGAGGCTGCTCAGAACGAGAGGGCCAATCAGTTTGTGCTCAAGACACAGCGGCAGACCATTGCCACGCTCGAAGCGCAGGTGGCTGAGCTGAGCGACGAGGTTGAAGCTGCTCGAATGGCAGCGACGTCCGAAACAGCGACCATTGCCAAGCACGCAACCATTGATACTGAGATGCTTGCAGAGCGAGAGGCTGAGCTTGTGCGGAGACTGGCTGGTGAGCATGCTCATGCCATGGGTCTGCTCAAGATGCAGTTGCTGGGTGCACTGTCGGCGGCGCAGCAGCGCGAGGCCGCGCTCAGAGGCAATTTGGTCGCAACCAAGGCAGAGCTCCGTGACGCAGTTGCGGTACGAACTGAGCTCACCGGCTCGCTCACTCGAATCCAGAACGAGATGGACACGCTCAAGCTCAACGCTCGCATCGATGTTGAGGCTGCTCAGGGCGCTGCTGATCATGCTCACTCGCTCGCTGAGCAAGTCAAGGTTGAGCTAGCGCTCGCCCGGGATGAAATCGCCGAGCTGCGGACTGCTCAAGCAGCGGCAGAGGCGGAAGCTCGAGTCGCCGTTGCTGCTGCCAAGCGAGCCGAACTAGTTTCTGAGACCAGTCACAACGCGGGCCGGGTTCTGGAGATGGACGTCAAGGCTGCTCAGGCTGCTCGTTATCGAGCCGAGGAAAAGGCCACTGCGTTGCAGTCAAGGCTAGCTGAAGTTTCGGCGGAGCTGGAAGCTGTGCGAAGCAGCGCGGCGGATGCTACCGACACTGCGTCGCGTGACACGGCTGATCTTGCGCGCAAACTGGAAGAAGCCGTGGCTGCAGTCAGTGCCAAGCACGAGGCCTTAGTGTCAACCCGGGCCACCGTTGCCCGGCTAGAGTCGGATGCGGAGCTAGTGGCAGCCGCAACGGCTCAGCAGATCAAGACTCTGGAGGCCCGGATTGTTGCGCTTGTCGACAGCGAGTCAGCAGATGCTATAGCTGAGAGCATCGAGGCTGAGGCCGCTGCTACCGAGGCTGCTGCGCAGGCGCAGGCCGCTGTTGTGGATGCTGCCGAAGCGCGTGCGGCTGCGGCTGCTCGTGAGGCTGCGGCTGCGACGTCGAGCGCCGAGCAGTCCCAAGCCCAAGTTTCGGCACTCCATGCCGAGCTGGCGGCAGCAACAGCCGCCGCAACCGCGGCGCGCGAAGAGAGCGTTCGCGCCGAGTCGCGCGCCAACGCCGCGTCGGCGCAGATCGCTGCTCTCGAGACTGCCAATGAGGAAACTCGTGCCGCCGATGCTGCAGCCATGGAGGCACTGAAACGCAAGGTTGCTGCGCTAGAGGAGGAGCGTGCGGCGGCGGAGCGCGCCAGCTCGAACCGCGTTGCTGAGCTCGAGTCGGTTGTTGCTAAGCTGGAACATGCGGTGGCGAGTCAGAACGCGGCGGTCTCCAACTTGACTGCCGAGGTCGCTGCCCGCGAGGCTCAAGTGGCTGACCTCACTGCTGCAGCACGGCAGGCAAAGGATGGCCAGGACAACGCCTTGCGGGAGGTGGGCATGCAAAAGGCGCAGCTGAGTCATGTACATGATGATCTGTCCCGTGCCGAAGCACGGCTGGCTAGCCTGCAGGCGACTCACTCTGCCACCCTTTTTGACTTGTCTGAAGCCCAGACCAAGGCCTCGCAGGCGGCGGCAACATGCACAAGCTTGGCCGAGGCACATGTTGCTGAAGTGGAAGAGCTTCGGGCCCAGAACGAGGAGCTGCGCGAAGCTGCGCTCGCCAAGGTCGCCCCGACGTTGCACAGCTGCTACGCTCGGAAATGGTCCGACAGGCATCAGACTCGCAAATTGCTCTGGAGAAGGCCAGTGGTGCTGTTTCTGGGTTGCAGCACGCCGAGGCTGCGCTCCGGGCCGCAGAGGCCAAGATCGCTGCGCTTGAGGCGGGGCTGGAATCCGCCGAGAGCCGCGCTGCAGACGCTGGTCGTGCCCGAACAGCCGAGATCCAGCGGATGGCGCGCGAGCTGGCGCGACTGACGACAGAGCGTGCAGCCGCTGAGACGTGTGCTGCTGCAGCGGAGCGCGAGGCATTGCATGCGCGGTCTGCAGCCGACTCGATCAAGTCGACCGCTGCAGCAGCCGAGGCAAAGTACGAGGAGCTTGTTGCTCGGCTCTCGCGACAGCTGAGAGAGAGAGACGCTGAGCTGGTAGCTGCACGCCGCAACTGCAGTGGGCTTGAGTCGCGGCTGGCCGCGCTCTCGCGCGAGCTGGGCCTTGTCCAAGCCTCGCTGCAGGAGACCGTGGCGGTGCGGGATCAACTTGCCCGCGCCGCCAAACGGTCGCTGGGCGGTGCACCTGATGGGACAGGCGCATCGAGTGAGGATCTGTCGCAGCGCGTGGAGCGCCGACGGGCGCGGCTGGGGGCGGCACCTGTGAGTGACGCCGCGCTCGAAGAGCTGGCCGCTATGAGCTCAGAGCTTGATGAGGCGCTCGATGATGCCGCCAACGCGCGTGTCGCCGCTGAAGCGGCGCGCGACTCGGTGGCCGTCCTCGAGTCCCGGATTGAGGAGCTCAACGCTGAACTGGCGCTCTCGCGCGAGGAAGCTGACAATGCCCGCTCGCAAGCAGCCGAAACGGCCGCCATGGTGACCAAGTTGCAGCACGAGCTTCACGGTGCAAAGGCTGCGCTTCTGCCGCTGGGAGAGGATGCCGTCGCAGCTGTCGACCGTGCTGTGCGTGCTGAAGCCACCGCACGCGAGCTGCAGATTGAGCTTACTGCCGCTAAGGATGAGGCCGCTGAGTCCCGACAGGCGCTGGTGTCTGTCAAGGCCGAGCTTTCAGTCACCCGCGACGCTCTGGATCGGCGCAACGCCTCGTTTGCCGGAGAGGTTGAAGCAGTGCGGGTGGCTGCGCTCCAAAGGAGTGAGTCGCTTGAGTCTGAGGCTGCTGCCAGTGAGGCGTCGCTCGAGCTCGCTACGCTGTTTGCTACGTTGGAAGAGAATAGCCGCGAGATGCTGCAGCTGTCTGCGGGTGTTGAGCGCGCCGAAATGGCCGCCGAGGACGCTAGCCGCAGGCTAGCGTCGACTCGAGGTGAGCTGCTGGAAGCCATCAAGGCCCGTGAGGCTCTCCGTGCAGAGGTCGAGTCGCAACAGGCCGGGCTTGCTGTGGCTGCCTCTGAGCTTGCAGCAGTCCGCGGCGAGACTGAACAACAGCGCGAGGATCTCGAGCTCACCATCCAAGAGCTGGAAGCTGCACTCGAGCGTGAGCGCGCAGCGCGAGTGGCCGCACATGCTGAGGCTGCGGCTGAGGAGCAGCGGGTGGCGGCCGAACAGGCAGCGCTGCAGACGGCGCTACGCGCTGCCAACGCCAACGTGGCTGCGGCACAGGCCGCGCTGGCGGCCGAGAGCGCCCGAGCACTTGAAGCTGAGCAGACGAGCCGCGACATCAAAGTCGAGCTGCGGTCTGCAGAGGCCGAGATTGCCAAGTTGAAGGCGCAAGCCGAGATGGCATGCCAGCAGTTTGCGGCTGTGGATGAGATCCAACGTTCTCTTGCGGAGCAGGTCGACGCACTGATGGCAGCCCGACAGGCTGCCCTGCGCGCGTCTGAGACTGCGGCGGAGCGGGAGCGGGAGGCGGTTGTCGAGTTGCAAGCTTCGCAAATAGTCCACAAGCGGCTTGTGGGTGAGCTGGCGGCAGCACATGCACTGCAGGCCGAGATGGCCGCTGCAAGCGATGAGAGCGGGCAAGTTGCGGCAGCAGTGGCTGCGGTGGCACGAGCCGAAGCCGGTCATGACGAGGCAGTGGCGGCGGCCGAGGCTGCGCAGGTGGCAGTCGCCCGCTTGAAGAGCGAGCTTGCTGCTGCACATTCCAAGCTGGAGCAGGCCGAACTTGCAGCTGGAGAAGCCGCGGAGTCGGCCACCCTCCTTCGCCAAGCCTCGCTCGATACAGTGGCAGCCATGCCGGCAGCAGTTCAAGCCGAGCTTGATGCACAGGCTGGCGAGCTGGACACTTTGCGACGCGAGCTGGAGGCCGAGCGTGCAGCAAGCACACTTGCCACGCACAACGCCGAAGAGGCCAATGCAGCGCTTGTGGGACAGGTCGAACGCGAGCGCAATCGCGCAAGCGCGGCCGAGAGGCAGGCGCGGCTGGCAGAGATGGAGGCCAAGAGCCTGGGCTCGCGACTTGGCGTGGTGGAGGCCGAGCTCGAGATTGCTCGCAGTGCACAAGCATCGCTGGACGAGACAGTGCAGCGAGTGAATGTGGAACTGGAGCGGGAGCGGGCCCAGCTGGATGCGTCGCTTGCTGAACGTGGGCTTGCGATAGAGGCGCTTCATGCGGAGCGCTCGCGCGATGCCAGAGCATTTGAAGCCGAAATGGCTGCGCTCCAAAGCGATCTTGACGATGCGCGCCGGAACTGTGCCGAGTTGAGAGAGCTTCAGGGCGAAGCTCTGGCGACCAACGCGCGGTTGGAGGAAGAGCTACACGAGGCCCATGTCCTGCTTGATGAGGCTCGTCGGCGCAACACGGCCCTTGCGGACGAGCTAGCGGACGCGCAGCGGTCGTCGCTTGCTGCTGCCGAGCTGGAAGAGGCGCATGCCCGAGCTGCCGCGCTTCAGGCCAAGCTTGTGGCAGCGCAAGATGAGGCTGCCGCTTCCGCCCGCAAGGCTGCTGGAAGCTTAGCTGCCGCCGCCAGTGCTGAAGCTGCCATTAAGCGCGAGCTCCGTGCAGCCCAGCAAGCCCTCGTGGTCAAGGAAGCTGAGGCTGAGGCTGCTCGCGCACGCGCCGCGGAGCTGGATGCTGCCGTTTCTGGACACGTTGCTCAAACTGAGGCTGCTGGTGAGTCCGCGTCAGTCGATAAGCTGCAAGCCGCGCTTGCTGGGCTCAAGAAGCAACTGGATCAGGCCGTTGCCGCGCGAGAGACTGCAGAGCGCAAGGCGGACGCAGCATCCGAGACGGCAAGTGTTGCCAACCGTCGGGCGAGTGATGCCGAAGAAAGCGTCAGTGCGATGGAAATCCGAGTTACTGAGTTGGAGCGGCAGGTGGCCGAGGCCGAGCTGCGACTGGCAGATCGCGCTTGCGAGCTTGAGGAGGCACGAGTGGCCATGGATGCACTGCGCGCATCAGCGAGCAAGGATCGTGCTGGGTTGGAGAACCGTCTGACGACGCTGCGAACACGTGCGGCGGACGACGCCGACCGGGCTGCCGAGGAAATCAACTCAATTCGGGCAGGCCTTGTTGAGGCGCAGTCGGCGCTGGCTGACATGACGTCCAACTATGAGGAGGCGCGCGAGAACGAGGCCTCGCTCCGTACGGCACTGACAACCCAGAACGCGGTTCTTGAAAAGTTGCAGGGCGATCGCGAGACGCTGCGTGCCGAGGTGGCTAACCTCCATCCGCAGCTGGCAGCCGCCGAAAACAGGGTGCAAGGCCTGACAAGCGAACTGGCCGAGGCGCACGAGGCTGTTGCAGCAGCCAAGGCTGACACGGCATCGAGCGAAGCTCGGGTGGCTGAGCTGACAGACGCTGTCAAGCAGGGAAAGCTGGAAGCCGTGGCCTCCGCTACCCAGCTTGCCGAGGCTCGGGCCAAGGCACTGGCCTTCAAGGCGCTCAAGAAGCGACTGCAGGCACGGATCGCCGAGCTGGAAGCAGCGCTTCAAGATGATGGCCGCCCGCCGGTTACATCACCGGCCGAGCCCGAGCCCGAGCCCGAGCCGATGACGACGGCGATCGCGCCCAGCGCGACGGCGGATGTGGTGGCAGAGCTGGAAGTCAAGCTGGAAGAGAGCCGAGCTGGTAAGCGCGAGCTGGAGGCTATGGTCGAGGCTGCTGAAGAGCGGGCAGAGGTCTCGGCACGGGCCACAGCAGCGCTCCAGGCTGAGCTGGCGTCTCTGCAAGAGACCGTTTCGGCACGCGATAGAGCCACTGCGACAGGTGTGGATGCAACTCTTGCTCAGGCTCGCTCAGAGATTCAGGCCAAGACGATCGAGCTTGCCAAAAACCAGCAAGCGTTGGCGAGCGCGCAAAAGCGGGTGCTTGAGCTCGAAGATGCCGTTGCTGTCGCCACGGCCGCACAGGAAGAGGCCGAGCGGGCTCGCGATGCGTCCATGGCCGATGGTGCAGGTGCTGCTGCAGAAGCCGAGTCGACAGCAGCACTGCTTGCGGAAGCCAAGGCACAGGTGGCACGGATGGAAGCCGCTAAGAACGCGGCTGACGCTGCGGCCGTTGCTGGTGACGTCGAGGCATCAGCAGCGGTGAGCCGGGCTCAAGCCGAGGCGGCCCGTCTGCAAGCTGGGGTGAATGCGGTTCGCGCGACAGAAGCCGAGACTGCGCGCCGAGCGGCGGAGCAAAATGCAGCGTGCGCATCTGCAGAGTCAACACTTGCAAGAGCAGAGGCGTCCGTGGCGCGATACAAGGCCCTGGTCGAGTCAATGCAGGCTGAAATGGATGATGCCCATGGGCGCACAGCTGAGGCTGAGGCCGCGCGAGCATCCGCGACCCGTGGGCGGGCCGAGGCTCGCGCCGAGATCGCGACGCTGCGTGCCTCCCTGGAAGATAGTGAGACGGCGCGAGCGCGAGCGACAGCACGGTTGCAGGCAGTTGAGGCCGAGCTGGAATTGGCTCTTGAGGACGTGGATCGGGCCAAGGCTCGCTGGAGGCGGGCACAGGCCGAGGCTGACGAAGCCTTTGCTGCACGTGACAAGCTGGTCATGCAGGCTGCCGAGCTCAAGGGCGAGCTTGCTGGAGCATGCAGCAACGTCATCCGGCTGGAAGAGATGGCCGCGGGTGACGCCAGCGCGCTGATCAAGACGGCGGCCGAGGCCAACGAGCTGAGGCGCCGTGTTGGTGTGGCCGAGGAGGCGGTTGAGGCCGTCTCTCGGTTGGAGCAGGCGCTGGCTGCTGCGCGCAGCGAAGCTGCCGACGCCATCAGCCGTGCTGATGAGGCACAGGCCAAGGCGCGGGAGCTTGCGAATGCGCTTGACCAAGAGCGTGTCCTGCTTCAGCAAGAGCGTCATCGGCGGGCTCAAGTGGAAGGCCTCAACGCCGACCTTCGCGCTGCCGGTGAGCAAGCCGAGGTCGAGCTTGCTGACTTGCGTGAGGAAGCGGCGCATCGGGACGGGCTGGCGACGATTTTGGCTACTCGGGAGAATGAGTTGGCTCAGGTGCGTAGCGAGCTCGCTGCGGCCCAGGCGCGGCTAGCGTCGCAAACTGGTGAGGTAGACGCGTCTGCCGACGAGCGGGCTGCGCTGGTCGGAAAGGTCGCCGGGCTGACGCAAACTGCTGCCGAGTACGAGCAGCGCAACATGTTCTTGGAGTCTGCGCTGGCGACGAGCCAGGCCGAGGTCAAGCGACTTCGGGCTGAGATTCAGGCTAGCGAGGTTTCGATGGTGTCTGTGCATCGAGTGGCCGCCAAGGCTGGTGATCTTGATGCCGAACTGGCCGAGTGTCAGAAGGCGCTGCAAGAGGCGCGTATTGATGCGCGAGCGGCCGAGGAGGCCCAGTTCATTGCGGCGGCGGCCGAGGCGGCACGGGTCAAGGCCGAAGCAAGTGTGGAGGAGGCTGACGGGCGTGCTGAGCGTGCTGCAAACTCTCTGGCACAGGTACGCAAGGAGAAGGCCGAGCTCGAAGGCAAAATGGAAGGCATGGTAACGGCGCTTGCAGCGCTTGAGGCCCGAATGGGTGTGGAGCGCGAGCAGGCGATCGGTGAGCGCGAAAAGAGCACTGCGCTACGCGCCTTGCTGGAAGAGGCTGATGCTCGCGAAGCCGACCGCAGGCGGGCGCTGCGAGAAGCGCAGGCGCAGATCAATGAGCTTGAAGCACGGCTGGCCTCCGAGTCATCGCTGAACGAGTCAGGGACAGCGTCCCGGCTGCTTGAGTCGACCATGCTGGCGGAGCAGCTGGGTGAGGCTAAGAGCGTGCTCGAAGAGTCGCTGGCGCAGGCAACGGCAGAAAAGAGCATGCTCGCTGGGAAGCTAGAGCTCACTCGCGGTGAGGCCCGGCGGGCCGAGGTCCAGCGTGCCGACGTCGCAGCCGAGCTGGAGGCCGAGGTCGAACGGCGGCGACGGGCCGAGGCTGAGCGAGACGCCGCAGAGTCGGCGGTAGCCAGCCTTCGCGGTGAAGTCAATGGACTCCAGCAAGCGCTGGCGCGGCTGCAAGCTGAGGAGACGTCCGAGACGCCCCGATCTGAGCTGCGAAGCGAGCTCCGGGCAACACTTGCACAGGCTGCGCAGCTGCAAGGCCGGCTGGATGGTCGCGAGAAACAAGTCGCCGAGTTGGAGGTGCTCCTCGCCTCTGCCGAGCACGCGGTAGAGCGTCTGGAGCGGCAGGTGGCAGACACGAGTAGCATGGCTGAGCTTGAGACTGAGCTCCGAAAAGCCAAGGCGGCCGTTGTCGAAGCCGAGGAGAACGCACGCAAAGCGTGGGTGGCCGCCAACGATGAGCGAGTTGCGTCCATGGAGCGTGTTAGAGTTGCCGAGGCCGAGACGCTTGAGCTGCAGGAGGAAGCCGTCGAGGCTGTGCGGCGCAAGCTCCAGGTGGCGGTTAATGCTGCCGAGGACCGTGCGAGTCGCGCCGAGCGGGTTGCGACGCAGGCAAACGCCAAGTTGGAGGAGGGTGTGGCGTCGCTCCAGCAGGCGAATGCTGCTCGCGAGGAAGCACTTGCAGCCGTTCGGGCCGCCGAGGCCCAAGCCGATGCGGCTCTGAAGGAGGCGCGCGATGCTCGCGATGCTTGTGGTGAAGCGACTGTTCGTGCCAAGGCTGTCGAGCGGCAGGCTGCTGCTGCCGAGGCCCGGGCCGCTGATGCCGAAGCTACGGCTGCGAATGCGATGGCCAAGCACAAGCAGGCCCGAAAAGAGACCAGCACTGCTTTGGAGACGGCTGATGCCGCGCAACGTGCTGTTGCCGAAGCTACGCGCCGGGCGGCCGAGGCCGAAGCCGTGGCGGCGCGTGCGTGTGACGAGCGCGACCGCGCGGTGGCGCAGGCTGAGGGAATGGCGAGCTCGGTCGGCGCAAGTGCCGAGGAGCTACTGGCGGCGACACAGAGGGCCGAGGTCGCAGAGGCTGCGCGTGAAGCAGCAGAGCGACGGGCAGAAGTGGCAGAAGCCCGCGCAGCCGAGGCTGAGGCACTCGCAGATGACGCTGTGGCCAAGCGGAGGGCAGCGACGGCTGAGGCTGCTCATGCCACCGCGGCGGCCGAACGGGCTGAGCGCGCCGCAAGTGATGCAACACGACGTGCGGCAGAGGCCGAGTCAGCTCGGATAGAAGCATGGAACGAGCGTGAGAGCGCGGTTCGAGCGGCACGTGATGCTCGTGAAGCCGAGGCGCTCGCGGCGGCGAGTGCTAGGACCGCTAGTCGCCGGGCTGACGACTTGGATGTTGCCCGTGACGCTGCCGAGCGGCGGGCAGCTGCCGCCGAGGCCCGGGCCGCTGATGCCGAAGCTACGGCTGCGAATGCGATGGCCAAGCACAAGCAGGCCCGAAAAGAGACCAGCACTGCTTTGGAGACGGCTGATGCCGCGCAACGTGCTGTTGCCGAAGCTACGCGCCGGGCGGCCGAGGCCGAAGCCGTGGCGGCGCGTGCGTGTGACGAGCGCGACCGCGCGGTGGCGCAGGCTGAGGGGATGGCGAGCTCGGTCGGCGCAAGTGCCGAGGAGCTACTGGCGGCGACACAGAGGGCCGAGGTCGCAGAGGCTGCGCGTGAAGCAGCAGAGCGACGGGCAGAAGTGGCAGAAGCCCGCGCAGCCGAGGCCGAGACGCTCGCTGACAGCGCTGTGGCTAAGCGCAAGGCCGCAGTTACCAATGCGGCTGCTGCTGTGGAGGCTGCAGAAGCCAGTAAGGCCGAGGCAATGAGCCAGGCACGGGAGTCGGCGAAGCGAGCGAGTCACGCCGAAGTGGCGTGCGAGGCTGCAGAGCGGAGGGCAGCGGTGGCCGAGGCGCGGGTGGCCGAGGCCGAGTCGCTAGCCAGCAACGCGGTCGAAGAGCTCCGAGACGCACTAGCCGAGGCAGACTCTCAACTAATCAAGGCGGAGAAGGCGATGCGGAGCAGTGCTGAAGCCAGTCGTCGTGCAGATGAAGCCGAGACACAGCGTGCAGCAGCAGAAGCGCAGCGCGATGCTGCCATGGCAGCAGCCCGTTCGGCCGAAGAGCGGGCCGAGACGGCAGAAGTCGATGCCAAGACGGCAAAGAATGAGGCTGCGAGAGCAGTTGCACAGGCTGATACGGCAGAGGCAGCTGCGGCCGACGCTCTGTTGGCGCGTCAGGATGCGCTGCGGAAGATGCATGTTGCTATCGAGGCGGCAGAAGCGAATCAAGCAGCGGCAGACAAAGAGCGAAGGGCGGCGGAGAAGGCCAGCGTCCGTGCCGACATCGCAGAGGCACAAGCTGCTGCTTCTGATGAAGCGCGGCTGGAGGCAGAGCGAAAGGCCCGCGAAGCGGAGGCCAAGGCGACAATAGCTACCGAGAATGCGGAGGCTGTGGTTGAGGAGATGCGCCGAAAGGCGGATGCGGCCATGGCAGCATCGGCCACGGCCAGTCAGCAGCTGGTCGAGTTGACTGCAAGTGAGCAGGCTGCGATTGTCCGTGCTGAGACTGCGGAAGCCGGGCAGCGGGCGGCGCTCGCATCGGCACGCGATTCAAACTCGGTCGAGGTCGACCTCGTGGCGGCGCAGCGGGCAGCAGATGCTGCCGAGCGGCGCGCAGAGACTGCTGAGCAGGCTGCTGTCGAAGCCGCTAGCCGCCGCAAGCAAGCTGAGAACGATCGCGACATGGCTATCAATGCGCAACGCGCGGCAGAGCAAGAGCGCTCCGATGCTGTTGATGCTGCGTGTCGGGCGGAGCGTGCGATGGTGATGGCGCAGGAAGAGGCTGAGGCGGCGAGGGCTGCGATGGCGCAGAGCAAGGCTGATGCAAGCAAGGCCAAGGCAGCTGCCGATGTGGCGGCAGCCAAGTGCGAGGAGGCTGAGCGCGAGATGGCGCGAGCCCTGCGGCGAGCTGAGGCTGCGGAAGCTGCTTGTGATGAAGCAGGCCTTGTGGCCGAGGGTGCACTCTCGCGGGCGAGTGAAGCCGAGAACGAGGCTGCGCTTGCCAAGCGGCGCGTGTCGGCTGTGCAAGAGGAGGCGCGGCAAGAGATGGACACCTCACTGCATCTTGCCGAATTGGGTGCGGAACGAGTGGCTGGTGAGCTTCAGGAGAAGCTGGCTGCTGCGCAGAGTGCATGCACTCGTGCTGCGGAAGCTACTGCAGCTGCGATTCGCGAGCGCGAGTGGGCTGAAGCGGCGGCTGAGAAGGCGCGCGCAGATGCAGAGGCCGCGGTGAAGGCTGCAGAAGTTGCCAACACAGAGCGGGCCAAGATGGAGGACGAGGCTCGGCATGTGCGGCAGACAGCGCGCACTGAAGTGGCGGCTGCTGAAGACGCGCGGCTGAAGGCCGAGATCGAGGCAAAACGCGCACAGGCAGCCGCCAACTCGGCCCGCGAGGAGGCGAGCAAGGCCAACTCCGAGCTCGAGGCTGCGCAGCGTGAGGTTTCTGACCTTGGCTGCAGGTGCAAGAGGCCGTGGCAGCTGCCGATGAGGCGACGTTCAAGCTGAAGCGCACCTTGGCCGACGCCGCTCTTGATGTGGCAACTGCCGAGGGCGAGGCTCAGCTGGCTCGTGAAGAGGCCCGTAAGGCGCAGGCTGCCGCAACAAGTGCATTTGACGCGGCTGACAATGCCAAACGTGAGCGCGACGACGCCGAGGCAAAGGCTGAAGCTGCGAGACGTGCAGCAACGCAAGCTGAGACCATGGCGGAACGCGAGGTGGCCAAGGCGATGGCGGCTGTTGCGGACGCACATGGCGCAGCAGAAAAGGCGCGTCATAATGCAGCCACGGCTGAGGCCGAGGCCGAGAAGTATCAGGCAGAAGCCGAACAGGCGCGGGCAAAGGTCAAAAACGCGGAACGCGCGGCTGCGGCGGCCGAAACTGCAGCAGATGAATCGCGTCGAGCGAGTGCGCGGGCTGTGGCGGATGCGAAGGCGGTTAGTGACCGCAAAATTGCCCAAGCCGAGGCCGAGGCGAGTGCTGCTGTGGCGGCTGCCGAAAAGATGAAACAGGCGGCGTCGGCGCGGGTTGCTGAGGTTGAACGCCGCCTTGCGGAGATGCGGACCGAGGTTGACGAGGCTCGGGCAGCGGCCAAGAGGGCCACACAAGCCGAGATGCAGGCTGCACAAAAGGCAGCCAAGGCCGAAGTTGCAGCAGTTGAGGCACGTGAGGCTGCAGAGGCAGCGGAGCGGCAGGCCGAGGCTCGGATCGCCGAGGCGGTGCGCGAGGCTGGAGTTGTCCGCGCCCAGCGTGATATGGCAATGGATGAAGCCAAGGCTGCCGCGGCAGCAACCAAGGAGGCGGAAGATGCATTAGCAGAAAGCGCTGCTCGCGCCGCAGAAGCGATTGCTGCTGCTGAGCAAAAGGCTGTGGAGGCAGCTGCAGCAGCTAAGAATGCGCGGGACGATGCTGTCGACACATCGCGCGAGGCGCAGCGAAAGGTGGCAGAGTGCGAGGCTGCTGCAGCAGGCGCCTCTGCCGAATTGCGAGCGCAGCTGCGCGAAGCTCGGCGTGCATGCGAGGAAGCAGAGCGTGCAGCAAGTGCGGCTGAAGTGCGAGCACTCAAGATGGTCGAGGCTGCTGAGGCTGAGGCGAACAAGGTTCGCGAGCGAGCGCAACGGCTTGTGGCCGATGCTGAGGCTGAGATTGCAACCAAGGCCGGTCTAGCTAATGCCCGAGTGCAAGATGTTACCGCCGATGCTGAGCGCAAGGTGTCTGATGCAGAGACGCGTGCTGACAAGCGGATTGCTGAGGCGCAGAGTGCGGTGTTGCGCAAGGTGACGGAGGCTGAGGCTGACGTGGAGCGAATGCGTGCTCGGCTGGAAGCTGCCGAACGCAGCGCAGCAGATGCCAAGGCAGCAAGCGTCGAGGCCGAGCTGACGGCTGCGGCTGCACAGCGTGCTGCGGCTGCTGCAGAGAGCACTGCGAGTGATGCGGTGGCAGATGCAAAGAACAGGGCTAGCGCTGCTATTGCGCGAGCTGAAGAGGCCGAAGTGCTGCTGGATGCAGCTCGTCGCTACGCCAAGCAGGCTGTGGCCGATGCGGAGAAAGAGAGCACGGAACACGCAGCTGCAGCTGCCAAGGCTGTGTCGGAAGCGCGGCTGGCACGACTCGCTGTCGAAGAGGCAGAGCAGCGGGCCGAAAATGCGGTGGCGCGGGCAGAGCAAGCCGAGGCGGCACTGGCCACGGCACGCAGCGAGGCTCAAGATGCGGCTGCCCTGGTGAAAGCATTGACTGATCAGGAAGTCGCTGCCAGCGCTGCCCATGAGCGTGCGCTGACAGCTGCGAGGAACGAGTTTGATGCTTCACTGCGTGCGGCTTCAACTGCGGCTGAGGCTGCTCAGCGCGAGGCTGAGCGACGAGTGTCGACGATTGAGGCACAGCTGTTAGAAGCGGAGCGAAAGCTGGCGGAAGAAGTTCAGGCGAGACGCGAGGTCGAGCGGGCGCTGCGCGATGCCGAGGAGCGCGCGCTGGAGCAAGTTGCTGCGGTTGAGCGCAAGGCGTTCAAGGCCGAGAGCCGACTGCAGCAGAGCAAAGCTGAGCTAGCCGAGTTGCAGGTCGAGCTGACCGAGGCAAAGCAGGTGGCGCAGCAAGCGATGACTGATGACCAGGCACGTGTGGAGCGCACGATCGAGGAGGCCAAGTGCAAGGCAGCTGCGGCTGTCGCAGATGCCAAGAGCACGCGTGCCGAGCTGGACGCTACCATTGCCGAAATCGAAGGTCTCAAGCGAGAGGCTAGCAAGGCTGAACGGACTGCGCGACAGGCGATGGATGAGGCCGACGACCGGGCTGCCGAGGCTGAGCGTGCGGCAGGCAAGGCTGCCGCCCAGGCTGAGCAAGCACGAGCTCAGGCTGCCGAAGCAA
Organism: Thecamonas trahens ATCC 50062; assembly: GCF_000142905.1. Taxonomy (NCBI): domain Eukaryota; order Apusomonadida; family Apusomonadidae; genus Thecamonas; species Thecamonas trahens. The sequence continues at coordinate 390,417 of NW_013657666.1, read as the reverse complement.
GGGCCGAGGTCGCGCGAGTGCTTGAGGAGAGCAAGGCCGAAGTGGCTGCTGCCCGTGCTGCTGCTGCAGTGGCGCAAGACGCGCGAGCAGCTGCCGTGGCTGATGCGGAGCGCATGTTGGCTGAGGCCAGATCAGAGGCGGCGGCAGCTAGAAGTGAGGCGCAAGAGGCCAAGAACAGTGCCGAACTTGCTTTCGCTGAGGTTGAGCAGATCCAACGCGAGGCAAAGCGGAGTGTGACTGCAGCTGAGGTGCTTGCCGAAGAGCAGATTGCCGAGGCTCAGCGGGAAAGCGCCAAGGCGCGAACGCGGGCGCAGCAGGCCGATGTCGATGCTGCGGAGGCACGGCAGGAGGCAATTGCAAGCCGCGAGGCGCTGAAGGCTGCACAGGCCGATGCCGAGGCAGCCGTGCGCGAGGCAAAGCGTGCTGTGTCAGAGGCTCAGCAGGAGGCGGAGGAACAGTCTGCCGCGGCGCAGCGGGAGGCCGCCAAGGCGGCAGCAGCCGCCAAGCAGGCTATGCTTGAGCGTGATGAAGCGAAGCATGAGACCGAGCGCGCAATGGCGGATGCTGAGCGCGCGGTCGCTTCGGCCAGCGATCGCGTTGCCGAAGCGCTGGCTGCGGCCGCACGCAGCTCTGATGAGGCGAAGGCTGCGCGCAAAGAGGCTGAGAATGCCAGAGCGGATGCCGAGAGCACACGGCGAGAGGCGAAGCGAGCTGTGGCCGAAGCCGAGGTCCGTGAAGAACACGTTGCTGCGGCGCAGCGCGAGGCGGCCAAGGCCGACACCCGAGCTAAGCAAGCGGAGGCCGAAGCTGAGATGGCTCTAGCGGGTCTTGACGAGGCGCGGCGGATGGCGGAGCTGGCCGCTGCCGAACGCGAAAGCACAGCTAGCAAGGCAAGCGCGCGCGTCCAGCAGGCTGAGGCCGCGGCGGCAAAGGCCCGACATGAAGTCGAGCAAGCTGAGACTCTGCTTGCAGAGGCGAAGCGTGAGGTTATCGAAGCCAAGCGATCAGCAGCTGAATCGGAAGCTGAGCGCGAGGCAGAGATGGCCGCCGCAAGGCGCGAGGCAGAGAACGCACTGGCATTGCTGCAACAGGCCGAAGCTGAGGCTGAGCAGGTCAAGGCGAATGCGACGGCTGCTGGCCGCGAGGCAAATGCACGGATTGCCGCACTGCAGCGCGAGGTTGCTGAGACCAAGCAAGCTGTTGCCGATGCTCACATGGAGCGCGAGGCGCAAGTCTCAGCTGCGCAGCGCGAGGCAAGCAAGGCGCAAGCGCATGCCAAGCAGGCCGAAGCCGAGGCAGCCGAGGCCCGAGTGACTGCAGAGACGCAGGTGACTGAGGCGCGACGCGAGGCTAGCGAGGCCAGGCGCGCACTGACTGAGGTCGAAACAATGCGCGAGGTGGCCGAGGCCGAAGCGCAGCGCGAGATCACCAAGGCCGGACTGAAAGCGAAGCAGGCTCAGGCCGAGGCAGCTGACGCCAGGGCTGATGCCGAGAAGGCCAAGGATGATGCCGAGAAGATCAAGGCTGAGGCCGAGGGCGCACGGCAGGCAGCTGAAGAGGCTGTTGCTGCCGCACGGCGTGAGGTTGTCGAGGCGAAACGGGCAGTGGTGGAGGCCGAGACCGAGCGCGACTCCAAGGTTGCGGAGGCGCAGCGCGCGGTGGCCAAGGCCGGAATTCAGGCAAGGCAAGCCGAGGCGGAAGCCGAAGAAGCAAAGGCCGAGGCCGAGAAGGCCAAGGCTGCGGCCAAGGTCGCCAAGCGCGATGCCGAGGAGCAGGTGGCCGAAGCACATCGCGAGGCCATCGAGGCCAAGCGAGCTGTAGCAAGCGCCGATAACCAGGCCGAGGACCAAGTGGCCGGAGCGCGGCGCGAGGCCGTCAAGGCCAAGGTCTTGGCCAAGCAAGCACAAGCTGATGCTGACGCGGCCCGAGCCGAGGCTTCCGAGGTGAAGGCTGACGCCGATACCAAGGTCGCTGCTGCACAGCGCAAGGTGGTTGAAGCGAAGCACGAAACGGAGCAGATGGCAGCCGAGGCACAGCGCAAGATTGCCGATGCTGACGCTCGGGCCAAGCAGGCCGAAGCCGAGGTGAAGCGGGCGGTGGCTGAGGCAGCCGAGGCCAAGCAGGCAGCGGCTGATGCTGAGACGCGCGCCAAGCAGTCTGACGCTCGGGCCGAGCAGGCCGAAGCCGAGGTGAAGCGGGCGGTGGCTGAGGCAGCCGAGGCCAAGCAGGCAGCGGCTGGTGCTGAGATGCGCGCCAAGCAGTCTGACGCTCGGGCCGAGCAGGCCGAAGCCGAGGTGAAGCGGACGATGGCTGAGGCAGCGGAGGCCAAGCAGGCAGCGGCTGATGCTGAGACGCGCGCCAAGCAGTCTGACGCTCGGGCCGAGCAGGCCGAAGCCGAGGTGAAGCGGACGATGGCTGAGGCAGCCGAGGCCAAGCAGGCAACGGCTGATGCTGAGACCCAGGCTAAGCAGGCTACTGCAGAGGCCATCGCGGCCAAGGCCAGTGCCGAAGCGACGCAGGCTGTAGACCAGACGCTGTCTGAACAGCTGGCGCGCTTTGAGGAGCGTGCCTTAGCTGCTGAAAAGCGCGCCGGAGAGGCCGAGTCAGCAGTGGCAGCGGCGCAGGAGCTCTCAGACGGGGCAGAGGCATGCAAGAAGCGATGGGCCGAGGCCGAGGTGGCTCTGCGCGAGTCTGTGGCCGAGCGCGAGGCGCAGATCACAAGTTTGACAGCCAAGGTGCAGTCACTGCTTGAACGGCTTGCAAAGCTCGAAGACGAGGCGCGAAGCGCTGTCGAGGGCGAAGACAAGGCCAAACGAGTGCTGGCTACAGCACAGGAGGCTGCCGAGCACGAGCGGGCACTGGAGGCTAAGCGCGCGGCAGCGGCGGCACAGCGAATCCAGCAGCTCGAAACCATGCTCGCCGACCGCAGTGCAAGCGCGGCTCATGACAACGGCGACCTGGCCGACGAAGTGCTCAAGGCGCACATCAGCGAGCTGGAAGCCGAAGTCGGAGAGCTTCGCGAGGTGGTCAACACGCAAAAGTCAGAGAACGCTATGCTTGCGCAGTCGCTCTCGACCGACGCCGAGCTAAAGCGAATGGTAGCGGTGCTGACCCGGGCGCTGGCCGATGCGCGCGCTGAGGCCAAGGCCGAAGCCGCCAAGGCAGTGCGGCTCACATCTGCATTGCATGGGCTCAACAGCCGAGTGGAGGTCATGATCGCTGACAACGCACGGCTTAAGGCTCGCAACGACGAGCTCGCAGCCGAGGTGGCTGACGACTCTGGCGCTCTCAAGCGGATGGCGCACGCGCTCTCGCTCAGACTTGAAGATGCGCTCGACGCCAAGGAGGCGGCCGAGGCCAAGCTGTTGGCGCCGTCAACGACACACGTGCTCGCGTCGAGCAGTGAGGCTGCCGCAGCGCTGGCAGAGGCGCAGATGGAGATGGCGGCTTTGGTCGACGAGCGCGAGGGCTTGCTGGAGCAGCTCGCCGAGCTGGAGCACAGGCAGCGCGCGGGCGGACTGGTTGACGTGCTTGTGGCACGGCTGGAGGCGATCCATGCGGCCACAGCTCGGCTGGCGGTGAGCGAAGGAGCGCGTGCGTGGGCAAGTGAGGCGTCCACACTCGCCGGTGAGGTGACCGGCGAGCTGGCGGCACTGACGGAGCAGGAGGCGTCACTGGCAGCTGCACACGAGGCGTTTGCGAGGCGGAGCGGGATCATGGATGACGCTGCGCGGGAGCAGGTGCTGGCAATCCTTCAGCAGGTGAGCCGTGGCGTTTAGTAAAAGAAGAAAGCTAGGCCTTTGCCGCAAAGACGGCACCCTGGGCAGCAGACTCCTGCAGGAGCGCGCGCGAATCGCGGGAGAGGTCGCCGCCGCGGCCACGGTAAATCGAGTGCACGACGCGGATCATGGCGATGGAGCAAATGAGGAGGATGAGGAGGAAGAAGATGTTGACGACGCAGAGGGTGGTGCCGAGGTGATAGCCAGCCTGTGAGAGGCGGACGGCGGTAACGATGCCTGCACCGCCAACCTTGGTGATGCCGACGAGGAGGAGGGCGATAAAGAGGATGTGGATGATGAAGCCCATGAAGAACGACACAAACTTGGAGGCCTTGCCGACGCGCATGGCCGCGTACTGCGGGACGTACCAAAAGCCGAGCGCAAGAAACGGAGCAAAGAGCATGTAAGCGAGGGCGAGGAAGAAGCCGACAATGTCGCCGACCTTGGCGACCATGGCCCAGATCTGGACCACAAAGTTAAAGGTGAGCGTGAGGAGCGTCCAGTAGTACAGCATGTACATACGGCGGACAGTGGACTGGAACTCACGCGGGATCTCACCCTTGATGTCGTGATGGATGATGGGCCGGCAGCGCGGCCAGTTGGCCGGGCGCATGCCCTGGATCTTGGCCAACATCCGCTGCAGCTCCTCCTCCTTCTGCACCAGCTGGACCTGCTTGGCCTCAAGCTCTGCCTCGCGGCGGTTAAGCGCCTCGACCTTGTCGCCATAGTCCAGCGAGCTTGCCGCGCCTGAGAACATCGATCCTGCATTGGCCGGCTTTGAGAACATGCTCGCGCCATCGTCATCGCCTCCGTTTCCAGCAGTCCTGCTCGACGTCTCGATGGGCGTGTACGACGCTGTCGAGGTAGCTCGAAAGCCCGACTTTGTCCCTGATCCCGTTGATCCGCTCGCTGCACTCTTCTTCTTCTTCTTCTTCTTGGCTGGGACCGACGACACGGGCATCTGCGCGCGGGGGGGGGGGGGGGGGGGGGGGGGGTAGGAGGGGA